>NC_061115.1:114603935-114746051 GCF_002878395.1 Capsicum annuum | reverse complement strand
ATGTGTATGACCATCCTAAGAGATAATCTATTCCATCTATGTAAATTGTGAATTTAGTTCAGTTCGAACATCATGTTTCAGATTCAACTATTTAGTCATGACTCTGGTCATAAGATTTCAGCCTATAGTCTCAAGTCTTTCTAGGCATTTTAGCTCAGACAATGTAATACCTTTGTACGATCTAAATCTTGTTGTATCAAGATTCATACTTACATAAGTTATCACTTCTTAATTTGATACGTATGATTGGATCATGAACACCTCAAGGGAATCCTAAATTCTCAGCATGAATCAGCTCGTTAAAGCAAGTAAGGGCAAGTCAGCTCAGAATTCAATTTCATGATGGAAATTTAAATGTTTTAGATTGGTATATTCTTTCTTAGAAGACATATCATGTCCACATTATTTCATACCTTTAAGACTTCAACATTCCTACCCATCATTCGGGGACGAATGATCCTAAAAGGGATATAATATAACTCCCCGTATTTTGGGCTAGAATAAAAAATTTCATTTCTATGCATAGATGATCCAATATCCATAAATCCTATGTAAATTTGGCATGTTAATCAATTATGTAGTGCATGTACCTATTTAAGCATGAATTGAGATCATAGAGGTCCCCTATTTCAAGGACGAGTTGAAAGCTTTCCTATCATTTGAGTTTGAGTGAGCGTCAAAACTTGAATCAAATTTAATTGACAATAACTCTTTGTATATAATGAATTATAGGGACTACTATATATCAAATGAAAGATCTTCGAATTACCTTTCCAACGATACCAAATTAGCCTAAGTCTGAGACAGTAGCATCATGCTATAAGCGTGCGATGCACGCCCTATCGCACGTACCAAAATTTCAGGTTCTGTTTCGGCATTTTAAGTGAAAAATGGGTATCTTCCATCCTTTATCCAGCTATAACACGAGATTAAACTCCTAAAACACCAAAATATGATTTTTTTTTCCTCTCAAATTCATCAAGAACTCACCCTTAGCATTTCAAACTAAAAACCCAAATATCTCAAGATTTAATCGTGGATTTTACCTAATTCTTTAAGATTCGGAATCTCCATTGCAAGGGCTACAAGAGGCACCCATCAATCATACGTATAGCATCCCAAAAGCTAGAGTTCATTCAAAAGCTTCTAATTTAAGGTATGCGGGGTTTTCCTAAAATCTCATGAGTATGGAAATCTTGATTTTAAGAAAGGGTTTTTTCAATTTATGAATATATTCATGGTTTACAAGCATTGATGATATTGTTTTGGCCTTTAGGCATTCCCCCAAATTGATTTGAAATTATATATATTTATTGTATGCACGAGTTTTAAGGTTGATGATTGAATTGAGAGCATAATCATGAAAAATCGCTCTCCTGTGATGATTTTCATTTACTTATGATATACTATGAAATCGTTTGAATGCATCTTGAAAAACATGTTATGAAATGTCTTGAATAATGTTATATTTGGATTATGATTTTGATTTCAAAAGAGAGAGGGCTGTTTATATTGATGAATGTTGAACATAATAATATAATGAGAAGGGTTGCATGGTTTGTTAAAGATTACATGACCACCACTTGTTTATTGAAAGGATGGAAATTTTGCATAGTTTTGACTTATGTTTTCGGAACATGAATTCCTTTTGTTAAATTGCATGTTTGGGTGGTCTGAACTATGTTTTAATGAAAGAATCATGCATGACGCACATTATGGCTCAGAAATAGGACTTGCAAGTCTTGGTGTGATGACACCAATCCAGATAATTCCATGGTAATTCAGAACAGAATAGAATGCATGTTTGAAGTCAGATTTTCCAGATGTTGAAACTAGAATAATGCATGATTCAGAATAGGACAAAATTGGGCATAAAGAGAGCTTAGGTGGTTCCTCGAAGAAGGCATGAGTTCAGACAACTCATTGCCCAAAACCTTGATTTGTCGATCCGAGTATATTATTATACGCTAGCCTAGTGCCCTGTGGCGTATCAGACTTAGTCACTCCAACTCTTGAGCCACACTTAGGTTGGGGGCTTCCCCACTGAGTCAATGGAGGATTCCATATAGCCCGTGGAATATCAGACTTCTAGGGGAGTGCCACTTAACTCAGAAGTAATACAAAGATTACAAACTGCTTTTGACAGAAAGGTTTTTTTATGTATTTTTTAAGAATGCCCATGTGTTTTGAAAATTATATCTTTCATGATGTTTATGACTAGCTCTCAACTATTTTATTTATATAAAATCTTTATTTTGGATAGCTCTGTGTACCAATACATCTGTATTGACCCCCCTCCTTCCAGGTTTTGAGGCACAGTCTAGGGGTCCTGATAAGTAGTAGATTTTATTAGACATGAGTGAAGAGTAATAGTTGGTGAGCCTTCTATATTTTAGAAGGCCTAGTTTCTTTCAGACAACTATTATTTATTATAGTTTTACTATACTGGGGGCTTTGCCCCAGTTTTCAAACAGTTGTTATTTGATCTTGTAGTAGAGATTTTGTAGACGGTTTTCAGACGGTGTTTGGTTAATATTGTATTTTATTCCTCATTGTTAAACTAAATTTAGATTATGACCATGTTTCCGTAGCAGATTTTATTTTTGCATTTCCTATTTATATATGAATGGTGTATATGATTATAAGTTAGAAGGGCTCTCGGGCCTTCATGGTTCGGGATGTTCGTCACGGTCAGGGCCCTGGTTCGGGTCTTGACAAGCGAATATGTTTATTTTTAGCATGTAAAGTTGTTTCCTTTATGTTGAAACAAATAGATAATATTGATTCTCTTTTGACTTTATTCTTTGATTATTATGGATAAAGTTTCAATCTTTGCTTAAAAGACGTTCTTATTCTTTGTTTAAATTCATTGTTGATGGATATATTTGTCTTCAACATGTAAAGTTATTTTCTTTATGTCAAAAAGTATAGTTACTATTATTTGTTTTTCTTTAATAAAATAGAAATTGGTTAAGTCAAGAACTTTTCATTTACTTGCTTTATTTTAATGGATTTCAAAATCCTCGTATGAGAGATTGAAGTGCTAGCTATTTTTCATTCAAGATGTTTATTCCTTTTTTTCGCATGTTGACTTATCTAAATGATGAGAAATTTTGGTCTTTTGTGGCTAAATAGAATTATTTAGATATTTTCGAATCATTCATAGTATGATTGTTGAACCATATTTCACTTTTAGAAATACTAAACTTTTATTCTAATTTTCTTACTCTATTTGGATTTTTATATATGCTCTTTGTGTGTGTAAAGACTTGATTCGTGTCTCTTTTTGATTCATAATATCATAAGAGAATCAACGATGTCTTAGAAAGATAAACCATAGGTCGTTACACGTTTTCCCCTAAAATGTTGGTTGTAATTTAGATGTATGAATCTTCGTTAATATCGCCTTAATTGAAATTTAAAGATTCTCTTTCTTGAACAGTTAGCCTTTATTTTATTTGTTATATGAATTAGTGTCTATGTTTGTTCAAATTTAGAAGTCATGATTATTTTTATTATTGCCTCATCCCTTTACATTCTTAACCTTACGTTGTTTGTTCTCGCATTAATTCATTTAATATGACCTTCTTCCTTTTACCTTTATTCATTCTTAATATGAACATAAATCACGAGGTATGTAAGTGGGTGTCTTTGCTTTTCATTTTATCTGTTGACTCTCATTCTTGTTATATGTGTGCAAGTGTGCTTATCATTTCCATTCAAAGATTAGTTCTTGATATTTTCTTTTGCTTTGAAATTAATATGTCACTTTTATGTCTTGAACGTAGATTAATTTCTTTATCTTTTCTTTGCATGGAAAAATGTCTCGAGTCCAAATGGACTCCTGTCCTCTTGTATTTCTTAATGGGTCAATGAGGCCCATCTTTTCAATTCAAGTCTGAAGTTTAAGTCCAAAGTTGATTATATGGCGTGCAGGTGCAAGAAGATGGAAGAAAAAGGAAAATGGGTCGAAATCCATTGATGAGGTCGCTAAGAGACTTGAAAAGTCTAGATTTTTTATTATTATCTTATTTTTATTTATATATTTACCTATTTGTTCATTCATTTGGGTCGCGAAGCCAAACTTGTAAATTAATATAGGTGAAGCAAGTTATGGGCCAAAAGCCTAAATATTTAGATTAGGATAGGTGAAGATGGGCCAAATGCCCAAATTAGCTTAGGACAGAGTTTGTGGATTTGGGCCTAATGGCCTAAGTTTTTTAGTTTCCTCTCCCTTTACCTTTATGTGCTAATTGTTATTAGTTTTCTTAGACTTAGTTCAATTCCCCACTAAGTAGTCAAAATTTATTTTATACAAGTCTTCCTAAAATCACTTTCGTTTCAAAAAACCAACTTTTCTTTTTCAAAGTTAGTCAAAGGTGGTTTCCAAATAGAATTGATAACTGCAAGTTAGCGGACATTTTAGGTGCATTAAAAACCTTCCTAAGATGTTAATAAGAACCTCTTACCCGAAATGTTCTTAAAAGTCTAAGTCTTTTTCTATTTTAAGACTTAGTATTTTCATTAAAAGTTTTCTTAATTTCTTTTCAAATAAATTAATTGGCGATGCTGTAGTTTCTTAGATTGTTTTGAAATTTTCTTTAATGGTTTGAAATAGTTTAAAAGTCAAATCAATATTTTCCAACCCTTCAAAACTGAAAAGAGGTAAAATAGAAATGACGGCTCTGTCGGAGAATTTAACTAGGTTCTAACCAAATGTTTGAATTTATCTTTTCACTAACTGTTTCAACTATTTACGTGCTTATGTGTTTCAATTCTGCGAAATTCAATTGTTACATTTCATAGCATAATCCTGCATGATGATTATTAAACTATTTTGGGGTTTCGTGGCTGTCCCGACCCCTGTTGCTCAACTCCAAATCAAGTGTTAAGAATACGATAGTTTATCGACACGTTAGGCGGTCAGAGGCTATTCGTATTTTCAAAGCCAAGTTGTCCTCTTAAGAACCTATGTCCAAACCCACTCCAGACACCCAGGATAAAGCTAAACCAAAACCCTCTTTTAGGCATGATCCTAGGACGACCCAATGCTCGAGGGGGTATTGGGCCTATTAGAAAATATGCCCTGCATCTATTGGCCATGAGTCAATTAAAGATGAATCATATTTATGTGTTGAAGAAATATATTTTACTTAATCCAATCCATTTTCCTTTGGGGTAGGGAGAAGACTTACTTTGTTTTCTTTCGTATAAGGATGCTACAATCATCCATCAATTGAGGGAAAAAATTAAAGCGCGCCAGGCAAGAGATTGATCAATTTGGACAATTGCATGATTTTTTAGACTAGTGATCTAGGAAACAATTATATGAAAATTTCTTGATCATCAATAGATGTCACCAATGACATGAAGTGGACAAAGCTAAGAGGGCAAAGGCCGATAAAAGAGCATTTAGGAACTAGTATTTCCTGTCCCTGTGAGGGACATTGTTCTTTTTCTCATCATATTTCCCTTTTTCGTAAAGATTGTATCCCTTTTGTGCAACTTTTGTATGCATTTATGCCCTTTATGTACACTTATTGAGGTTTTGGGGGATAATGGATGGGTTTTAAAAACATATACTTCCTTCAAATATGTTAGGCGAACCCTTGACTCAAAAAGGTCGCCTAATTAGGATGCACGTTCATTACAATATATTGGTGAGAAATAACTGCTTGATGTGCTTATACATGTTATGTTGGTTAGAATCAAAGGCGAATTGATCCAAACCCATTTTTTTAAAGAGAACATCTAAGCAGAAAAATGCCCACTATACAAAAGTCCGACCAAACATACTCCATCTCTCTCAGGTCTCTAAGAAAAGTCCACAATCATTCTTCAAACTTCCTAAAAGATTGCTACCATTTTAGGAAGATTGACTATGGTCTCAGAAGAAGCCATTATATGTTCAAACTACGTAGGGCCTGATTTCTTCTTCATGAGATACTTAGGTAGCCTTTTGGCCTGGCACCTATTTTCAAAAAACTCTGTTGTCCCCTACTTTCTTGAAAGAAGTAATAAGGTCAAAAAGAAGAAAATTTGAGCCTTCCTGATAAATTCCACCTATCCATATCATTGATCAAAATCTTGTTCATTGAAATTCTCGAGTCATCATGACTTCATGGATCAATTCGCATGAGATGAGAAATAACTCTATATGCTTACTTCCTACCTTATATCTTGTTTTGCTTATTACTAACAGAATCTAACACGTCAGCCTTTAAGTAGTTCTTACTTTTTAGGCAATATAAACTGCTCCTGTGTTAGCATAAAATGGACCTACTTCATCAAAGTGAATAAGAGATTCCCCTCTTGACTATTTTGTTACAGGAAAAGAAAAATGACTAGTAGTAAAACTAGACTCTACTAGACATTTTTCAAAAGCTATAAGCAATGGTCTTGAGGATGGAATAGGGAAAAAAAGTATACTACCATGAAAGAATTTTCCAAGAAAACCGGGATCATGGAAAATGAATTGGAGGAAACATTATTGAAATGGACCTCTAATCCACTCATAACTTGTAGCCCGTCGTGTAACAATAACTTAAAACCTACCATTGTCCTGTCCTGTCAAGAAGCTAAATGAGCAAATCAAGAAAGATAATAATGAATGGGATATAATAGCCCTAGAATAGTCAACATAAGACCCAAAGAGTTCAAGAATCAAGAAAGCCTAATCTTGAAGAAATTGAAATAGATAACTAGAAGGACAATGATTAAAAGGATCAGGGTCGATGTCTATCCAGAAAAAGACAGGAAAATGAATCTTATGAATTATCTCAAAGGAAAATTGGATAGTTGATCACTCGTTCTACCAGGACATACACAATGAAAGCGTCACGACATTTCTAGAGTGGTTATTTCTATCCTAGTAGAATGGATAAGAGTATCTAGGGTAATTTAACCCTGAAGATGAGTTATGTATGAACTACGTTTGACTTGAATTCCCAAGAAAGGGATGCGTAGGCGGCCTATGTCGTCTTCGATCAAACCCTTAGGAGAATTTATCCTTTTACTTTATGTATGAACTACATGTTGACCTAAATTCCCAAAAAAGGGATATGTACGCGGCCTATGTCGGCTTCGGTCAACTCGTTAGATTTTTCTATATGTCCCTAGAGTGGCCTGAACTATGTTTTACCTAGTTCCTACTTCAACGATATACGTAGGTGCCTCAATGACTCGGTCAGACTACTCTAGGAAATGGAAACTAGAGAATAATTATTTGAGAAGGAATCTCAAAAATTCAAAAGAAAAAAATCATCACCAAGCAAAGAGAATGAAGATCAGCAAAGACTTTGAATCCTCTCAACCTAGGAAACAGGGGTTGAAATTTTGAGGAGGTCCTCAAAATTTCCACTATATACTGGATTATATGTCAAATTCCCCAGCACCAGAAGTCCAGCTTGAAAATTCACTAGATATGGAAAAGTCTAGATAGACTAAACCTCCAACTATGACAGAGCTTTTAATAGATCTCTCTGACAATGATGATAAGTTTTTGGAAATCCTCTATTACACATCAGATATAGTCAAGACTTAAGTGAAATACATTCATTGAGATAGTACATGATATGACTGGCAGAGATTTTCTAAAGCTTCTACAAAAAAATTTTAAATTAGTTTTCAAAATTAAGACTACTTTCAAAAATCTATACAAATCTTTTACTTAGTGGTTTCCTAGGCTCCTATTGGGATGGAGAGTCAAGGTGGAAGTCCTAACATGACGGAGTATCTGAAAGATGGCGAGGAGCAAATCAAGGATCGAAGAACGTCAACATGGAGTAGTTTTCACTCAAGACTAATCATTTTTCTGTGGATGTAGGGATTAATACACAAAAAATGGGAAATTTTTTCAAAAAACTCCCAAGCAAGTTGCGATCCACACAAAATCATATAATGCTTAAGAATGGTATTTTTGGGTAACCTCAAAAATGGTTTTAATGCTTATTTATCAATGACCTTTTGAATTATCTATCTCAATTCTTGAGACCATGACGTACAAACAAAGACGCCTTATCTTCTTTATGAATATTATATTTAGAATTTTCCTAAAAAATCATTGAAAGCAAAAACGACTTTGTGTCTACTAAACATTTACCTTGAGTGCAGGTGCATTCAAGGGATTCGTTATAATAAATACAACTATCAAAATGATCATGCAATAGGAGGAAAAGTTGAAAGTCGTCCTCAAAATTCACCTTGAAGCGAAGCAAACGGTATTTGAGTAATCCCCAAATAAGGATTTTGCCCCATTTACTTGCCTCCGATTAATCTGCTATTTAATTATTTCTTCAAAAAGAGAAGATTAATAGCAGGATAAGTCATTCAAATTATGATGCTCAATATTTGTCATTTAACTATCATAAAGCTTGAGGTCGCCAGTTAGAGCAACAATGTGTCTACTAATTGTCTACATTGAGTACAGGTACATGTAGAAAGCAAAACGCAGATAAACGAACTTAGGTGAAACTATTTTCAAATCACTAGAAGAACTACTTCATATCATCTCACTGTTAAGAGGGCCATTTTATATCATCGTCAAAGGATCATTTCATGTCATTACTAAGAGGGCCATTTCTTATTATGGCTGAGAGGACCATTTCATCCCATTCCATTGCCAAGAGGGATATTTCATATCATCTCATTGTCGAGAGGGCCATTTCATATAATATCACTGCTGAAAGGGCTACATCATATCATCGTTGAGAGGGCCATTACATATCATCATTGAGAGGGCCATTTCATACCATCGTTGAGAGGGCTATTTGATGCCATTGCCAAAAGGGCCATAGTATTTAATATCTGTTGACACGTGAGACATAAATGCTGGCATCGAGGATATCATAGCATTCAATATCTGTTGACACGCAATACACAAAAGATGGTGTTGAGGATATCATTAGCATTCAATATCTGTTGAAATGCAAGACACAAATACTGGTGTCGAGGATATCATCAGAATTTAATATCTGTTGACACATAAGACACAAACTCTGGCATCGAGGATATCATCATCATTTAATATCTGTTGACACGCGAGACACAAATTTTGACATTGAGGATATCATCAATATTTAATATCTGTTAACACGCAAGACGAAGACACTAGCGTTGAGGATATCATCAGTATTTAATATCTATTGACATGTGACACATAAATATTGGTGTCGAGGATATCATCAGCATTTAATATTTGTTAACACGTGAGACACAAATACTGGCATTGAGGATATCTCATTATTTTATAAATCAACATCTGAATGCATCAAGAGCACGCGATTTGAAGGGATGCCTTTAAGTTATTATCTGAAGATGGGTGATATATGAGATTTCCTAGAAATTAACAATTTGAGGGTTATTTATAAGTCATATTATTTGAAGTAGGATAGCATGCAAGATTACCTATGAGTTGATAGCCCATAGGTCATCCGTAAGCTGCAATGATATCCTAACCGGATAGTGTACAAGGTTACCCAAAAATTGATAGTCCAAAGGGTATCCATAAGTTGCAACTAAATCCTTACCAGAGAATATCCGAGATTATCAAATTAATAAGTCCAAGGGTTCTCTATAAGTCGTGCCATATCCAATGATCGATTATGTGCAGGATTACCCAAAGACTAGAAATTTAAGATATGTATAAGTCATATTATATCCAAGGTCTAATGATGTGCTAGAATACCTGAGAGCTAGTGATTGGTAAGCCATCTCTTATCCAAGGTCAGATAATACGTAGGATCACCTACAAGCTAGAAATTCAAAGGATATCTGTAAGTCACCTCATATCTAACATCAAATAATGTGCAAAATTATCCAAAGATTGTCAATTCAAGGGAAATCTATAAGTCATATCGATACAAAAGATGAACAGGACTTACTCGAGGTCACATACAAAGAATTATTATGAATAAACAGAAAGGTTATCATTCCTCAAGTATTATAAGTGACTGAAAAAGGTTTCCGCATCAACAAAAGATTACACGATTGCAGGAACTGTTCTACATAAAATATCGTTAATGTCCAAAAAGGCCACCCCACTTTGAAGACACATTCAATCGACAAATGAGATAATTATGAAACAACCAAGAGAGTTGTTGTGTCCGTTTTTGCAAGTTACTTCCTTCCAAATAGGTACATGAGAGGGTGACTTCACTTTTTAGGCAACAACTCACGTGGAGATATGGTAAAATACTATATGCTTCTTTTGTGAATTATGGTTAGCACTATCACTTTTTGTTTGAAACACTATCGAGAGCATCTGGGAGGATAAAAATCTCAAATCAAAACCACAGGTGCGGACGAACCCAGATAGGACGTAGCACAATGTGGAACTCATTCTTAGTAGCAAAATAGGACATAGTTTAGAAAGGGCCGTCAAACTCCCTGGACATGAGTTAAAGCATGATCACCACCACCATCCAACCACACCCCTATTAGAAGGCATGTGGGAATTTTAGGATATTCTAGTTTTATCTTAACCTTTGAGATATTTCTAAACTCATACTGAGGGTAACCTTCTTTTTCTTTCAAATTCGGGTGACAACATTCTTAGAGTTTTGGAAATTATGTCCAGGTAAGTTCTTTCCTATGGATGTGAAGGATCCCACATTCATGTTTAAGAGTTTACAAACCTCTTTTACGTAAATCATTTAACCTGACACTCATTCCAAACCAAAGATTGCCTGAAATAAAAAACTATCTTTTCTACCGATTGAGTCAAACTACAAGCAATCTGATTCCCTGAGTCTCGGAGATATGTAGGATGGACTCTCTTTGTTAAAAACATGAATGCATTCCGATCTCCCCTAATCTCCTTATTCCCTAGCTTTTTGTTTTTATAAAAAATGCAAAAACTGAAATAGCTTGTAAATTTCTTGAAGATCCTGCTTTAAATCAAGCTTTATGAACTACAAGTAGCCTAAATTCTCATGTAACCTGAGATATGTAGGAAACTTGATACTGAGGTCTAGCCATAAATCCTTGAAACTCGTGCGAAAACCAACCTCTCAGACATGAATTTTCGGTTAAACAAAAATTAGGAACATCAAACTCCCTTTGCCCAGGGTTTCTTGCATCCACCCTACCCAAAGAGAGGGGGAAGTTGTTGACACCTAATTTTTTCCCTCCACGACTAATTTAATTCTGGGTTTCTTCAATTTTCAATAAATTTAAAATATTTATTTCATTTGAATAAATGCACTCTAAAATATTTTTTTGGGTTAATTTTGGCATTTAATTGATGATTATACGTTTTCGTATTTACATATGCAAAATTGAATAAATTCAGTTACTTAAATAAACATTTTTATCAAAATTAGACTCTTACTGGTTAATCTTGAAAATTAATCTAAATGGAGAAATTCTTGATTTAAATAAAATTTGTTGTCAAAATTAATTTATTTAGATAAATATGTGTTTGATTTTAATAAATCATGAAGCTCGGAATTAAAAGAACTATTAATTAGTATCAAATTTCAATTTAATTTAGCCAATCTATTAGATTTGGCCATAATTGAAATCAAATTATCCATAATTCCAATGCAATGCGCCAATTGATTTTTAGTTTGATCAAAATTAAATAAACTTGGCTAAATTTTAAATCCCAATTGGGGTTATATTTTAAATAACCTAAAAATTCTCAAAAACTCTTATAAATTCTACCCATTTCCCACCAAAATAATTTTAAATTTGTACTAGACTGTATAATTCCCCCTCGACTTTGTCTTTTTTCCAATTTTGAAATTCAAAAATTGTACTACATTGTACAATGTCCCCACAACCTTGTCCTTTTTTCAAATTTAAATTTTGAAATTAAAAAATAATACTACATTGTACAATTTTACCCTCAACCTTGTTCTTTTTTCAATTTTGAAATTCAAAAATTGTGCTACATTGTACAATTTCCCCCACCTTATCTTCCACATCACCTTATCTTTAATTTTTTAAAATTCTAAAAACACCCCTAAATTCTCTCTCCCACATTGGTGGATGAAAAGAATGGAAGCTTTATCCTTTCCTATAAATACTATTAATATTTTGGTAGAAAGACCAATTCTCAAGGTTGAAAAAAAAACTTTAAGCAAAAAAGAGTTTTTATTTTTGTAAAATAAAATAAATCTTTTCTATGAAATTCATGGTCTAATTGAAGTTCTCGAGTTGAACGCTTTTCGGTGGTGATCAAGACTCCAAAAAAATTTTGTAGTCTCATTTTGCTACCCCAAAAAAGGTAAATACACCTTTTTTTTTTTTATAGTTTTATCATCATTTTCTTCTTCGTAGTTCGTAGCTATAATTTTATTTGCTGGAATTGTTTGTTATGGATGGCCTTGAACGCCATAGGACGTTTGGTATCGATATTATGTTATTTTTATGTTTATGGTATAAAAATAAGCTAGCAATAGTTGTAGTTCCTTTTTGACTTTGTTCTTTGATTATTATAGATAAAGTTTCAACCTTTGCTTAAAAGATGTACTTATACTTTATTTAAATTCATTATTGGTTGATATGTTAATTTTTATCAAGTAAATTTGTTTCCTTTATGTTGAAATGAATAGTTAACATTGATTGTTTCTCCCCTTTTACCTTTATTCTTTGATTATTATAGATAAAGTTTCAATCTTTCCTGAAAGATGTACTTATACTTTGCTTAAATTCATTATTAGCAAATATGTTTATTTGTTTAAATTTAAATTTAATGATTCCCTTTCTTAAAAAGTTAGCCTTTATTTTATTTTGTTATATGGATTAGTGTCTATGTTTGTTCAATTTTAGAAATGGTTATTTTTCTTATTGCCTCATTCATTTACTTTCGCAAACTTATGTTATTTGTTCTCGCATTAATTCTTTGAATATAGCCTTATTTCTTTTGCCTTTATTCATTCTTAATATGAACATAAATCAAGAGACATGCAAGAGGGTGTCTTTGCTTTGGATTTTATTTGTTGACTCTCATTCTTGTTATACATGTATAAGTGTAATTATCATTGTCATTCAAAAATTGGTTCTTGATATTTTCTTTTGCTTTGAAATTAATATGTCACTTTTATGTCTTGAACATATATTAATTTTGTTATCTTTTCTTTGCATGCAAAAATATCTCGATTTCAAATAGACTGCTCTCCTTTTGCATTTCATAATGGCCAATAAGGTCCACCTTTTTTATTCAAGTCCGATGTTAATGTCCAAAGTTGATTATATGGCGTGCGGGTGCATGAAGATGGAAGAAGCAAAAAAATGGGTCAAAGCCCATTGATGAGGTCACTAAGAGACTTGAAAAGTCTCTATTTTTTATTATTATCTTATTTTTATTTGTTTATCTATTTGTTCATTCATTTGGGCCTCGAGGCCAAAGTTGTAAATTAATATAGGTGAAGCAGGTTATGGGCCAACAACCCTGTGTTTAGATTAGGACAGGTGAAGATATGCCAAAAGCCCAAATTAGCATAGGACAGGGTTTGTGGATTTGGGCCTAATGACCTAAGTCTTTTAGTCTCACCTTCCCCTTTATATGCTAATTTTTATTAGTTTGCTTAGACTTAGTTAAATTCCCTACTAAGTCGTCAAAATTTATTTTATACAAGTCTTCCTAAAATCATTTTCTTTTCAAAAAACCAACTTCTCTTTTTCAAAGTTAGTCAAAGGTGGTTTCCAAATAGTTCGGATAACCGCAAGTTAGCGGATATTTTAGGTGTCTTAAAAACCTTCCTAAGATATTAATAAGAACCTCTTACCCTAAATGTTCTTAAAAGCCTAAGTCTTTTTCTATTTTAAGACTTAGGATTTTCCTTAAAAGTTTTCTTAATTTCTTTTCAAATAAATTAAGTAGCGGCGCTGTAATTTCTTAGATTGTTTTGAAATTTTCTTTAAAGTTTAGAAATAGTTTAAAAAGTAAAAATCAATGTTTCCAACCCTTCAAAATTGAAAAGGGGCAAATAATGCTTCCTTAGATTGTCGGACCCATAAGGTCATATTTAAATTCCCTAATGAGCCGGTTATTGTATGGTAAAAAGGTTCTTTAGTGCATAAGAAAAGGTTCATCTCATATCTTAGAGCCTGAAAGTTGATCTCCAAAGGGTGTTTGTATCATTTGGTCCGGGTTAAAGATTCTAACTTAGAAGGTCCTTCTCAAGAATCTATTCTTATGGTAAATGAGTTTCTCGAGGTTTTCCCTATTGATCTTTCTAGTGTTCCTCCCGATAGAGAAATTGATTTCTGGATTGATCTTGTTTTAGACACTCGTTCTATCTCTATCCCTCCTTATATGATGGCTCCAGCTGAGTTGAAGGAGCTTAAGGAGCAATTAAAGGATCTCTTAGATAAAGGGTTTATTTATCCTAGTGTGTCTCCTTGGGGTGCCCTTGTGTTGTTCTTGCATAAGAAGGATGATTTCCTTTGGATGTGTATTGATTATTGTCAACTGAATAAGGTGAGTATAAAGAATAAATATCCTCTTCCTAGGATCGACGACTTATTTGATCAAATTCAAGGTGCAAAGTGTTTCTCTAAGATTGATCTTAGGTCGGGTTGTCATCAGCTTAATATTAGGGATGTGGATATCCCTAAGACTTCTTTCAGGACCCGGTACAGTCACTATGAGTTCCAGTAGGGTTGACCAATGCACCGGTGATATTCATAAATTTGATGAATAGGGTCTTTCATTAGTTTCTGGATTTGTTTATCATTTTCTTCATTGATGACATTTTGGTCTACTCTAAGAGTAAGGCGGATCATGCCGATCACCTCTATGTTGTGTTGCAAATCTTGAAGAATCAACGTTTGTATGCCAATTTCTCTAAATGTGAGTTTTGGTTGAAGGCTGTAAATTTTCTTGGTCATGTTATCTCTAGTGAGGGGATCATGGTAGATCTATAAAAGTTTTCAGTGGTTAAAAAATGGCCTAGACCTGCGACTCCAACCGATATTCAGAGCTTCTTAGGTTTAGCTGGTTACTGTAGGAGATTTATGGACAATTTTTGAAACTATAGCTGCCCCATTGACTTAGCTGACCCAGAAGAAGGTCAAGTTCTTGTGGTCAGATGTGTGTGAGGGTAGTTTTGAGACGTGTAAACATAAAATGACTTCAACTCCGATTTTGACCTTTCCCGAGAGAAACGAGGGATTTGTAATGTATTATGAGGTTTCTCATATTGGGCTTAGTTGTGTGTTGATGCAGCATGGTAGGGTGGTAGCCTATGCTTCCAGGCAATTGAAAGTTCATGAGAAGAACTACCTTACCCGTGATTTGGAGTTGTTAGCTGTGGTATTTGCGTCAAAGATTTGGCATCACTATCAATATGGGGTTCATTGTCACACCTCTTTTTTCAACCCGAAAGATTATCTATTTTAAGTTCGAAAGGGTTTTTATTATTAAGTGGCAAAATAAAGATTTGTTTTGAAAAAGACTTTTATATTCAAAATTCAGAGTCACTACTTGGCATAATTGGGTGTGCCAAGTCACCCTTGGATAGCCTTTTTTAAAATGGTTTTGACTCTTAAAACTGATCCGCGAATAGAGATCCCGGTTAAGGAATTCTGTTAACCGAGAGGAAGGTGTTAGGCACCCCTTGATCATGTGATTTGACCATGGTCGCTTGGTGGAGCGTATCATCTAATTTGGCACAACGAATGTATAAACCATAAAAAACACATAAAGACAATCAATCAAACAAACAAGACAAAACAATCCACAATATAATATCCAGTCCAGTTATACAGTCCAAAAGAAAAGTAAAATGTGGAAAAATATAAACCTATGCGATTCTAAACTAATCCTAAACTTCGCTTCAATGCTTTACCTGATGTGTCGGGCCTTGATAACGGACCTCCTTCGAAGACATAATACATCGGGGTATTCCCCGGTGAATAAGTTCATGAAACCTCGGGGCATTCCCCGGTTAAATAAATACACTTTCAATTTTTACAGTAAAGTAGGAAGAATCATTCACATCTACATTCAAACATTCAACAAAATCCTAATCTCCAAATTTGCATACCCGACTTAGCATTTGCCTACTAATTTTTTATTTAAATCAACAATAATGAATCAAAATTAAACCACTTTCATTTTGTCATTCTCAACCCCTCCCAATAAAGTCTATCTCAATTCTCAATCAATGATTAACTTATCCTTAGATTATCGATTCAATTTTCATAATCCAAATTCAACATCAACCAACATTCATGATTCAAACATCACAAATTCAAACAAAAGCAAGATCCATGTCTTATCAATTCGCCACACAAAATATCAGAACTTAAAATTACTCAAGAAAAGGGATGAAAAATGGACCTCAATTCAAAACTTTTGATGAATAGTGCTTGATAAAATAAAGAAATCCACTCCTGATAGCATCGGACCGAACCTCAACCATGACAAAGATCCAACTAAAATTAGGAGAAATCCAAACCTAAAATAGAAATTGAACCTAAATCCCAAAACCAGCACCGAGCTCAATGAAAGAAATAGAAATCTCAATAGAACAAATCGAACCCTTACGCAAACCGCTTTGAAAATAAGATAGATTTTAAGAAGAAGAGAGCCAGTGAGTTTGAAAATCTAGTAGATCCATCAGAACAGTAACAGAAATAGTGACTGGGTGTTTTCTGGTGGATTTTGAACTGAAAAATAAGGACCATTTGTTACGTCGGAGCTCTGGTAAGCTCGACAACAATAAAAAATGGAGATGCGATCTCTTGCGACAAAGTTTTAGGTTAAAAACTCATCCAAATTTCTCTCTCACATGTTTTGTTTCTATTTTTATCTCTCAACTTTGAATATCACTCTCATCACTTCAATCCTCTCTATCTCTCTATTTTTCTCTCGACCTCGCTTTACCCTCACCCCATTCTTTATGTTTTTCTATATCTGTGGGTGATTGTGTGTGTTAATGGATATTGTTGTGGAGAAAAATGAAAGTTGATTGAAAATAGGAGTGTGTTTCTATGATGAAGATGACCTCCCTTTTGATTTCTACTCTCTGTGTGTGTATTAACTCATAAAAATAGAGGTCTATGTCTATGGGTGAATGTTTATATGGTTTGTGTGGATGAATTTTCGGTGAGCTTTTCTGTGTGTGATAATTTTGATAGTGGTAGGCCCCTAGTGTATTGTGCTGGTGTATGTATATATGAGGAGCGTGAAAAAGAAGTAGGTAGGGGGGGTCACGTAGGTAGGGTGTGGGGTAGTGGGTGAGATAAGGGTAGGTTGTTAGGATGATTAAAATAAGATAAAATTTGTTAGGGATTTGTTAAGAGTTGTTAATTTTTGTATTTTTGTGGGGTATAATCACATGGATGATGGTGTGTGGTAAGGTGAGTTAAAAATAGATAAAATTGGAGTTAGGGAGGGACAAAATTAGGTGTCATAGCATGCCCCCTTTGAATGTAAACACAAAATTTTTTTCAGACAAAGAAGTAGACAACGAGACAGAATTTTATCCCGATCATTATTCAGAAAGAATAAAACAGAAGGAAGGAGGGAAACCAAGTCTTGATTTTGACATCATACTCATTCGTAGTTATGAGGAAATAAAGTCATAGGTATCTCAAAGAGTTGGAAGAAGAGGGACTATACTGAGTTGGAGAGTCAAGTGAGGTTCCATCGAGGTTCCGGTTCGCGGCTCTGTCATTACATTAAAAAAAAAAAAAGAACATTCCAAGTTAAAACATAAATGAAGTTACAAAAATCCTATCTATGTAGCTTCCTTTGGACTTCTTGACTTGAGTTTCATCACCCTATTCTTCAGGCGGGCTCCTGATTTGCAAGTTCTTTAACTTGTTGCTTGTCTTTTAATTTCTTTACTCTGTTGCTTGACATTTCATCTGTTACCCCTTTTATTTGGCCTTCAATTCCTTCACTTTATTGATTGACTTTCAATTTTATCACGCAGTTCTTCAGGCAGGATGACTTTTAATTTCATCACCTTACTCTTCAGGCGGGCTCCTGATTTGCAATTTCATCACCACATTCTTCAAGCGGGCTCCTGACTTTCAATTTCATCACCCTGTTCTTCAGGTGGGCTCATCACTTGCAATTTCATCACCCTATTTTTCAGGCGGGCTTCTGACATTTAATTTCATCACCCTGTTCTTCAGGCGGACTCCTGACTTTCAATTTCATTATCCTGTTCTTTAGGCGGGCTCCTGACTTACAATTTCATCACTCTGTTCTTAAGGAGGGCTCCTGACTATCAATTTCATCACTATGTTCTTCAGGTGGGCTCCTGACTTGCAATATCATCACCCTGTTCTTCAGGCGGGCTCCTGACTTTCAATTTCATCACCCTGTTCTTCAGGCGAGCTCTTGACTTGTTATTTTATGACCCTATTCTTCAGGCGAGCTCCTGACTTGCAATTTTATCACCCTATTTTTCAGGCAAGCTACTGAAATCAAAATCAAAACTAGAATGAAAATTATACCAAACAAAGATTATGATAAAGAAATAATTCATTTTTCTGAAAGCAATGTCCCATTTTCCTTTAGGGTCCTGAACATAAAGTAAACTCCCATTTTTCAGGAGGGTCATAAACATAAAGTAAGTTCCCATTTTTCAGGAGGGTCTTGAACATAAAGTAAGTTCCTATTTTCCAGGAGGGTCCTCAACATAAAGCAAATTCCTATTTTCCAAGAGGGTCCTGAACAGAAAGCAAATTCTCATTTTTCATGAGGGTCCTGGTCATAGAGAAAATTCCCATTTTCCAAGAGGGTCCTGAACATAAAACAAATTTCCATTTTCCAGGAGGGTCCTGAACATAAAGCAAATTTCTATTTTCTGGGAGGGTCCTGAACATAAAGTAAATTCTCATTTTCTGAGAGGGTCCTGAACATAAAGATAATTCCCATTTTTTGGAGGGTCCTGAACATAAAGCAAATTCCCATTTTTTAGGAGGGTCCTGAACATAAAGAAAATTCCCATTTTTTGGGAGGGTACTGATCATAAAGCAAATTTCTATTTTCCAAGAGGGTCCTGGACATAAAGAAAATTCCTATTTTCCAGGAGGGTCCTGAACATAAGGCAAATTTCAATTTTCCGGGAGGGTTCTGAACATAAAGCAAATTCTCATTTTTCGAGAGGGTCCTGAACATAAAGAAAACTCACATTTTTTGGAGGGTCATGAACATAAAGTAAATTCCCATTTTTCGAGAGGGTCCTGAACATAAAGCGAATTTCCATTTTTCGGGAGGGTCCTGATCATAAATGAAATTTTCATTTTTTGAAAGGTTCCTAAACATAAAGCTAATTCCCATTTTTCGGGAGGGTCCTGAGCGTAAAGCTAATTCTCATTTTCCAGGAGGGTCTTGAACGTAAAGCAAATTCTCGTTTTTTGTGAGGGTAATGAACATAAAGCAAATTCCCATTTTTCGGGAGTGTCCTGAACATAAAGAAAATTTCCATTTTCCGGGAGGGCCCTGAACATAAAGCAAATTCCCATTTTCAAGGAGGGTCCTGAATATAAAGCAAATTCCTATTTTCCAGGAGGACCCTGAACATAAAGCAAATTCCCATTTTCCAGGAGGATCCGGAACATAAAGTAAATTTCTATTTTCCAAGAGGGTCCTGAACATAAAGCAAATTCTCATTTTTCATAAGGGTCCTGGTCATAAAGAAAATTCCCATTTTCCCAGAGGGTCTGGAACATAAAGCAAATTTTCATTTTTCAGGAGGGTCCTGAACATGAAGAAAATTTCTATTTTTCGGGAGGGTCCTGAACATAAAGTAAATTCTCATTTTCCGAGAGAGTCCTGAACATAAAGATAATTCCAATTTTTTGGAGGGTCCTGATCATAAAGAAAATTCTCATTTTTTAGGAGGTTCCTCAACATAAAGAAAATTCTCATTTTCCTGCAGGGTCCTGATCATAAAGCAAATTCCTATTTTCCAAGAGGGTCCTGAACATAAAGCAAATTCCCATTTTCTAGGTGGGTCCTGATCATAAAGCAAATTCCTATTTTCCAAGAGGGTCCTGAACATAAAGCAAATTCCCATTTTCTAGGTGGGTCCTGAACATAAAGCAAATTTCAATTTTCAGGGAGGGTTCTGAACATAAAGCAAATTCTCATTTTCCGGGAGGGTCCTGAACATAAAGAAAACTCCCATTTTTTGGAGGGTCATGAACATAAAGCAAATTTCCATTTTTCGAGAGGGTCCTGAACATAAAGCAAATTCCCATTTTTCGGGAGGGTCCTGATCATAAATGAAATTTCCATTTTTTGGGAGGGTCCTAAACATAAAGCTAATTCCCATTTTTCGGTAGTGTCCTGAGCGTAAAGCTAATTCCCATTTTCTGGGAGGGTCCTGTACGTAAAGCAAATTTCTATTTTCCGAAAGGGTCCTGAACGTAAAGCAAATTCTCATTTTTCGTGAGGGTCCTGAACATAAAGCAAATTCCAATTTTCCGAGAGGGTCCTGAACATAAAGCAAATTTCCATTTTTTGGGAGGGCCCTGAACATAAAGCAAATTCCCATTTTCCAGGAGGGCCCTGAACATAAAGCAAATTCCCATTTTCCAAGAGGATCCTGAACATAAAGTAAATTCCTATTTTCTAGGAAGGTCTTGAACATAAAAGCAAATTCCCATTTTTCAGGAGGATCCTAAAGATAAAGCAAATTCCCATTTTCCAGGAGGGTCCTGAACATAAAGAGAATTCCCATTTTCCAGGAGTGTCTTGAACATAAAGCAAATTTCCATTTTCCCGGAGGGTCCTGAACAGAAAGTAAATTCCCATTTTTCAGGAGGGTCCTGAACAGAAAGTAAATTCCCATTTTCCAGTAAAGTCCTGAATAGAAAGTAACTTCCCATTTTTTCAGGAGGGTCCTGAACATAAAGTAAATTCTCATTTTTGAGGAGGATCATGAACATAAGGTAATAACTCACGGATGTACTTTTCCAAAGGTAGCTGAACTAAGTAAAGCAAATTTTGCCCCTGTTTCAACAAAGAAAATTTGTTAGTTAAAAACTTAGTGGTGACATGGGCTTTGGAACTTGAGGATATTTATCTTGCACTTGTCTCATTTAGATCTTGCTTCCATCATTAGCATTTGACATTGCCTTGTTTCACCGTTGGTCCAAACTCAAAGTATTAAGAGTGACTTTTGAACAAACACAGTATCTCTGCTATGCCATGCTTCTCAGACAATCCTCTTTAAACATTGGTATTTCCATGAATTCCCAGACTATTTTGTTAAAAAAATCTTTTGCATGCCTTATGTCAGCTCACAATCATGTCTTTTTCATGTGTTGGATTTTTCCTTGCTTTGGGAAATTAAAGAAACTGGTAGCCAGTTTTGAAATCTTTTCTCACTTGTTTTGACACGGACTTGACTCAAAGACAAGAGAATAAGAAAGTGACAATGATTTTTTTATTTTGATAACTAACTCAAGAAAATAAAATAAAAACACAGAGAAAAAAGAAAAGACAATGAACGTCCCCATTTGAAATAAAGAAATGAAAAATTTATCTAAAAATGACAGTCAACTCTAATGATTATGCTATGCATTTTGGATTTATCTGCCTGATCTTTCCATCTACGCTTTCTACCAGTTGTTGTTGAGTTAACGGTCTTGAAACTAAGTTGCTTCCCTAGGTCAATTGCATTCAAGACCTCATTCGGCTAGTGAAACCTTGAAGGATTTTCTCCAACAAGACTCTCTTATTTTTTTCAAGTCACCATCGCCTGATGTGCCCATGAGGGTTTTCCCCAATCAGATTCTCTCATTTTTATCTCTCTCAATTTGCCATCGCCTTACGGTTCTCAAAAAGGTTTTCACCAGTAAGACTCTTTTATTTTTATTTCTCTCTTAATTCCTTATGCTGAGGAAGATAATTATCTCTCAAATACATCATCATATCCCTTGCATACTTAGCGTTAACATCCTCAAAGATTGATCTAAAGGTCTTTCTTTTGTTTTAACTTGACTTTTGGACAGGGTTAGAAAGAAAGGATGACATAAGGTCCAAATGACACTTAAAGTGGGGTAGGACTTATAACTTTTGGAATTGAATCAAAAAATGAGGATCAACTAATGCCCCATTTTCTTTTGACTGGGTAATACTAAATTATTTATTTGGTTGGACCGAGCTCAGAGTAGGACAACCTACCTATCTCACCCATGAGAGAGAAGAATCAGGTCACGTATAGTTCTGGCAGCTTGTTCTTTCTTTTGATCTGATTTCTTTTTTATTTTGTTGACTCTTTTTATCATTAAGATCTCTTCTGGCTTTATTTTTCTTGACACTCCTCTTTTTTCTTTTTGACATAATTTTTCTCTTTTTCTCTCTCTTTTTTTTTAAAACTTTTCTGAATCTAATCTTTTACTCGACACTTTTTTTTCAACTTTGATGACTCTATCTTAATTCCAAAAAAGGGGTATGAAAGAATATAAAACTAAAGCTCAAATAGGATAAACAAAGGATAACACAATATTTGGATAGCAGAATGAAATGCCTTCGTCATATTAATCCTTAAAGATACTATTACATAGTATGCAATGTGAAAGTGCACGATCAATATCACTTATCACATATTTTACAATACTAATTTTCCCTGAGCATGTGTGTCACCTCTTCTTCTACACTTGTCAGACATACAACTCCACCTTTGTTGTACATCTCTCATATTGAATGACTCATGCTTTCTTGGAGTTGATTTTTGTTATGTTCCTCAATATCACACATCCGTTGTTTGACCTAATTGAGCTATGTTTTTCAATTGATGACCAAATTATTCTTGTGATTCTCAATATAATTGCCTTAATTTTGAAAGAAGGCTTCAACATGATTACCAAATATGTCAACTCTCTATCAATTTTCTCAGATGCTTTTTCTAACTTTAGCCCCCTAATTCAAAGTTCATGCTTAAACTAGATTTTAAGATCTGGCTAAAAATTCTGCTAGCATGTCATATCAGTAGAATCAACATAAAATATATTATGTAGAGAAAACAACAAACAACACATATTTAAAATAAAAAGAAAAAGGGATACTTCATTTATTTGAAATAAAAGAGAAAAGGGTTTGAACATAAATGACAAAGGGACAAAACAAGATAGATCCCAAACTACAACCCTAAAATAATTTAGAAAATAGAAAAGAAAATAAAACAAACTACTAGACCTCTTCCTAGTATAGAGAGGGGTGACTTCTCAATTGCTCAGCCTGACAACTTAGCCACTAGTTTGCATATCAACATGAATAGAGCTTCTCTCACTGTCAATGTTCTATACTATAATTGATTCATCTTAGATCATTTTTTTAATTTCTCATTTCAAATCTCAACAATCCTCAACACTATTACCCTGAGCATCAGAATGATATGAGGATTAAGAGTGTGCCCATGGAGAGGAGTGATCATGCCCTACTATACCAATCTCTAAAATAAACTGGCATATGACTCTCTAATTTGTGTGAAGCTATCTCTCAACTTCTGCCTTATTTCACTGTTTGACTTGGATCAAACATTGGGCCTAGAAGGGCTTTGACATATTTGTAGAGTTGGAGGGTGACTCTAAGGCGTTGGTACATACCATTATGAGTAAGAAGAGAGTTGAACATATGGTTGTGCACAGTATACTAGATATAAAGGCGAGGAAATTGAGTATAATGGACTTTGGGAGTGATTATAGTGATCTTGTGTATGAACTCGAGCTTGAGACTGATGGTGATGACGATGTCATCTTCTTAGATGTTCCCATTCTCTAACTACTATAGCAGCTACATCTTTCTCATTCTTCTTACCTCTAGTTTCCCTTACTTGATTTAATATTTTCCCAAATGCTTCACGAATTCGTTATGTTCATTTTGCTCCTCAAGTTTTGACATCTCGAGAATTGGAGGATGGTTAACACTTGAAGACATGCCCCACTCTTTATATGAAACATCTTCTTTACCCACAGGTCCTAGGGAACTTTTCCTAGTATTTTCTGTACTGTTCATTTTTCCAACCATTTTCTCTGGCTCTTTTAACAAGCTAGACTTCTTGTTAAGAAATTTTGGTGGTCCAATTAACATTAATATGGGATCAGAAGTGTAGCAATAATCATTGAGAGTATTGAACATGGGTCGACTAGAAGATTGGGGCACAACCGTTGGGCGGCTGGTCAATGTAGAATCCTCTGTAGAGAATTGAGCAACAAAATCATAGACGACATGTGGTGTTGTGAATGTAGTAGGCTTATGCTGAGGAGCGAGAGAAAGAGTGCTGGAAGTATTGAGATATTTTTGGCTTGGAATGAATTTTGAGTCAGGTTGCAGTGCATCAATAATAGTAGGAAACTGACTTTGCAATTTTTGTGAAAAACTCGAGGTATTTGTAGGATCAATGGCGGGAAATAGAGGGGGAGGCAACCCACTGGCCTAAGCTCGGTGCATTTCTTCCATTTGTTTCCTTAGTATCCTAATCTCTTACTTTAAACTCTCATTTTCCTTACTCTTGGCTTGATCCATGATGTCACTCCCTATATTCTTATTGGACACAACTAACCATTTGGAATTGGTGTGATATGAAAAATCAGCTACAATATCAAAATCCCACAAACCAACCACCTTAAACTAACTGAAAAGGAGATAACAAACATGTTAGAGTTCAACATTTTTTCAAAATCATTTTCTTTTTTTCCTTTTTTTTGAAAATATCACCGAACCCAAGAAGGGCGCCTACGTATCTCACTCCCGAGAGAGGAGAATCAGGTGTGCGTAGTTCGTGAATTCTTGCCAAAATGTCCAGTTAATCTCTTTTTTCTTTCTTTTACTTTTTCTTGAAATTTTAAAAAATAAAAGAAAAATAACAAATTATCAAAAGAATTGACAAAAATCATTTTGCATTTTTTAGGTTTAAATCCCTATACAAAATGAAACCTATGATTACTAAAGAAAAAATCTTTTTGAATTTTTGATTTTTAATTTCATACAAAATAAAACTTGAACCTATTAAAGGAAAATATTTTTGTAGTTTTATTTTAAAGATGTATATGACACCTACTCTAATAAAGAGTGAAGAAAATCTTGTTGAATTTTTTTTTAGTTTCCTATATAAAATGAAATCTATGATTACCATAGAAAAGTCTTTTTGGGTTTTCAATTTTGAATTTCATACGAAAATAAAACTTGAAACTATTAAAGGAAAATCTTTTTGTGGTTTTCTTTTAGAGATGTACATGACGCCTACTCTAAATGAAAAGTGAAGAAAATCTTTTTTGGATTTTTCTAAATAAGATTCCCGAACCCACAATAGGCTGCCTACGTATCCCACTCCTGAGAAACGAGAATCAGGGGTGCGTAGTTCGTCCAATATTGGATAAATAAAGATTAGACAACCGACTGAACACTAACCTAAGAGACACGACTATAAACAGACGACAAACAACGTTAACAAAATCTTTTGAATTGACAATTCACATAAAACTGACACCAACAACTATGAAAGAAAAATCTTTTTGGTGTTTTCGTTACACGAAATGTACAAAACATCTACCTATTTTTTAATTATTCATAAAAAAAACTTCTACTAAAATTAGAATCTTTTTAGAGTTTTCGAATTGTGAATGTTTGCTAAAGAAGACAAAGGAAAATCTTTTTGACGTTTTTGATTTTTCAAAAAATGAGTGCAAAAGGTAAAAAAAAGCTTTTTGGATTATTGAATTGTGAAAAACGAAAGCCATAAAGAACTCTAAAGAAACTATGAAGCATTATTTTTTTTTTACTTAGTTGTTCTTTTTCTTTCTTTTTTCCCAACACTTTTTTGTCTACACACTTTACTTCTAACACATACTTTCCCCAAATCAATCCATCAAATGACCACGTTACCCTAAAAAAATGCAATAATTAGCACATAGGATGTGTTAGGGGTAAGTCTCTTACAAAGGACCAAGTGGGTCCCCCTAGGTCTTAATATGATGTAGATAAGCATGAACTAAAGGCTGACCTACGCTAGGGTTTACTAACAGGGTTGTTTGGGGGAGCGTATGGTTGATAGTAGTTGTGATAGCTTTCCACCCATTCCATACATCTGATGACTCCCCCTTCTAAAATAAGAGTGACTTAACTAGAGTTCGTGTACACGAAGTGAACTCCGGGACTGTTGCAGAAAGAATTAACTCGGGTTATGCAAATAATGATAGCTATAAAATGATAACATATAAAGAAAGACTATAAATACATAGCACGTAGGCATACAAAAATGATAAAATAAATACAAATGATAACACAAACAATGTCTATATACCCATAATGCCAAACTAAGCCAATAAAACTCCCAAAAATAAGTTTGAATTCTGAAAAATCCCCAGCAGAGTCGTCAGGGCTGTCATACCCCTTTTTCAGCCCGAAAGATTATCAATTTTAAGTTCAAAAGGGTTTTTATTATTAAGTGACAAAATGAAGATTTATTTCAAAAAGTTCTTTTATATTTAAAACTCAGAGTCAGCACTTGGCATAAATCAGGTATGCCAAGTCACCCTTAGATATCCTTTTTTCAAAAAGGTTTTGACTCTTAAAATCGATCTGCGAATAGAGATCCCAATTAAAGAATTTTGTTGACCGAAGGGAAGGTGTTAGGAATCCTTCGATCTCGTGGTTTGACCATAGTCTTTTGGTAGAGAGTATCGGCTAATTTGGCATGACGAATGTATAAACCACACAAAATACATAAAAATAATAAATCAAATAAATAAGACAAAACAATCCACAACATAATGTCCAGTCCAATTATACAGTTCAAAAGAAAAATAAAACACAGAAAAATATAAACCTATGCGATTCTAAACTAATCCTAAACTCCGTTTCAATGCCTTACCCGATGCCTCAGGCCTTGATCACGGACCTCCTTCAAATACATAATACGTCGAGGCATTCCTCGATGAATAAGTACATGAAACCTCAGGGCATTCCCCATCTAAATGAATACACTTTCAATTTTTGTGGTAAAGTAGGAAGAATCATTCACACCCACATTCAAACATTCAACAAAACTATACTCTCCAAATTTGCCTATCCGACTTAGCATTTTCCTACTAATTTTTTATTTAAATCAACAATAATGAATCAAAATTAAAACACTTTTATTTCTTCAATCTCAACCCCTCCCAATAAAGTATATTTCATTTCTCAATCAATGATTAACTAATCCTTTGATTATCGATTCAATTTTCATAATTCAAATTCAACACCAACAAACATTCATGATTCAAACATCATAAAATCAAACAAAAATAAGATCTATGCATTATCAATTCGCCACACAAAATATCAGAACTTAAAATTACTCAAGAAAAGGGATGAAAAATGGACCTTAATTCAAAACTTTTGAAGAATACTGCTTGATAAAATAAAGAAATCTGCTCCCAATAGCCTCAAATCGAACCTCAACCAGGATAGAGATCCAACTCAAATTGGGAGAAATCCAAACCCAAAATTGGAATCGAACCTAAATCCTAAAACTAATACTGAGCTCAATGAAAGAAATAGAAATTGCAACAAAAAAAATTGAACCCGTACGCAAACTGCTTTAAAAATGAGATTGATTTTAAGAGAGAGAGAGTCAGTGAGTTTAAAAATCTGATGGATCCATTGAAACAGTAATAGGAATAGCAACTGGGTGTTTTTCAGTGGATTTTGAACTAAAAAATGAGGATGCTTTGCTATGTCGGAGCTCCAATAAGCTCAGCACCAACTGAAAATGGAGATGTGATCTACAACGAAGAAGTTTTTGGCAAAAAATTCATCAAAATCTCTCTCTCATATATTTTTTTTCTATTTTTATCTCTCAACCTTGTTTCTTACTCTCTCTGCTTTGATTCTCCCTATCTCTCTATTTTTCTCTCAACCTCACTTTATTCTCACCTTATTATTTGTATTTTTATGTATTTATGGGTGATTGTGTTCGTTAATAGTTGTTGTTTTGGAGAAAAATAAAAGTTGATTAAAAAATAGGAGTGTCTTGCTGTGATAAAGATGATCCCTCTTTTGATTTCTACTCTCTATATATGTGTTAACTCATAAAAATAGAGGTCTGTGTCTATGGGTAAATGTGCGTATGGTTTGCGTGGATGAATTTTTGTAAGCTTTTCTATGTGTGAGAATTTTATTAGTGGTGGGCCTCTAGTGTATAGTGCTGGCGTATGTATATGTGAGGTGCGTGAATAAAAGAGTAGGCAGGGGGGTCACGTGGGTAGGGTATTGGGTAGTGGGTGAGATACGGGTAGGTTTTACGATGATTAAAACAAAATAAAATTTGTTAGGGATTTGTTAAGGGTTATTTATTTTTGTATTTTTGTGGGGTATAATCACATGGATGAGGGTGCATGGTAAAGTGAGTTAAAATGGATAAAATTAGACTTCGGGAGGGAAAAAATTAGGTGTCTACATTTATGTTGATATATTTTTTGATCATAAGAGCCTACAGTATGTGTTTACTTAGAAAGAGTTAAATGTCAGGAAAAGGAGGTGGCTTGAGTTGCTGAAGGACTATGATATAAGTCTTCACTACTATCCAGATAAAGCAAACATAGTATTTGATGCTCTTAGTGGGTTGTCCATATGGAGTTTAGCTCATGTGGTTGAGAATAAGTGGGAGAAAGTGAAGGACATTCACAGTTTATCTAGTCTTGGAATTCGTCTAGCATACTATGGGGATGGATGTGTATTTGTGCATCAGGTATCATAGTTGTCTTTTGTTGTTGAGATAAAGGAAAATAAAATGTTGGATCTTGATTTGTTGAAGATTAAGAGTAATGTGGTTCACAAAGGGTTGTTGACTTTGTGATAGGTGGTGATAGTATCTTGACGTACCAAAGCAGGTTATGTATTCCCAATGTCAATGGATTGAGAGAAAGGATTTTGGCTGAATCACATATATCTCGTTATGCTATTCATCCTATTTCTACTTAGATGTATCATAACCTTAAAAAGTTCTATTGGTGGACCAACATAGAGCGGGATGTGGCTAACTACGTGGCTAAGTGTATGGTGGTTCAATAAGTGAAGGTTGAGAACTTGAGACCAGAGGGTTCGTATCAAGAGATTTAGTTATTCGGATGGAAGTAGGAGGTGATTAATATGAATTTGATTATCAATCTTTCTCAGTCTCAGAATTAGTATGGTTCAATTTGGGTTATTGTGGATAGGACGACCAAGTCTTCTCACTTCTTACCGGCGAAGACTAGTTATTCGGTGGAGGATTATGCTAAGTTGTTTCTTTTCGAGATTGTCAAGTTGCATGGTTCTCCTATTTCTATCATTTTGGATTATGGTACTCCATTCTCATTATATTTTTCGAATTTGTTTCAGATATGTTTGGGAACTAAGGTGTACCTTAGTACTGCTTTCACCCACAGTCGGATGGACAAGAGGAGAGGATCATTCAGACATTAGAAGATATACGTCACACTTGCGTGATTGACTATGGTGGTAGTTTGTTTGACCATTTTCCTTTGATTGAATTTGCTTATAATAATAGTTACCACTCTAGCATTGGTATGGCTCCTTTTGAGGCAATTTATGGTAGGAGATATCGTTCTCTTATTGGATGGTATGAAGTTGGTGAGGATAAGTTCTAGTCCTGATTTGGTTCACAAGCCTTGGAGAAGGTGAAGGTGATTCGTGATAGATTTAAAGCCGCTCAAATTCGCCAAAAGTCCTATGCGGATATAAAGCATAGGGATTTAGAGCTTAAGGTTGGCAATTTGGTATTCTTGAAGGTGTCTCCCATGAAGGGAGTAATATTATTGTAAGAAAGGGAAGTTAAGCCTACGGTATATTGGCTCGTACTTGGTTTTGAAGAGGGTTGGTAATGTTGCTTATGAGTTGGAGCTTCCTCCCACTTTGAGCTCTATTCATCCGATTTTCCATGTCTCGATGTTGATACAGTGTTTAGGCGATCCTTCATCGATTATTCCTTTGGAAGGGTTGGGTATCTCACATTTTTTATCTGATGAGGTAGTCCCAGTTGAGATCTTGGTTCTCCAAGTTTGTCGATTGCGAACAAAGGATGTGGTTTCGGTAAAGATTCTTTGTAGTAACCATAAGGTTGAGGGAGCTACTTAGGAAGCAGAAGAGGACATGAAGTCCAAATATATTTGTTCCCCATTCCCAAAATTCATGCTTGAGGTATGTGTTATTCTTAGTATCCTTATTTTATTTCACTGTTTTCTAATTTGGTTAAAGGTTAGTTTGATGTGTAATAATTTGTTAACTCGTACTTCTGCTTTCCTTTACCCATTATTCAAGGATGAATGATCTAAGTGGGTGAGAATTGAAACACTCTAGTTTTGATCCTTAGAAAATTCTTAATTATGAGCTCACCAGACATCATACGACTTGTGGGTACTAGTCATATGATATTGGTAGAGTTTAGGGTCCTCAACTAATATGATGATCAATATGGTTTGGGTAGTATTCTATCCAAGGTATGAGTGGATATCTTACTAGTCATAAGCTATGGTACGAGGGATATAGTGCTAAATCGTATGATGTTCTCTATCTAGCCTAGAGGATTCTGCCTAGGGTACGGCTTAGGAGGGTACCAACCGTATGATTGGATACAAGTTAGTCTAGTAACTCGTGTACTGGATATTGTTGGATTCTAATGTGATGCCTAGGGTACGAGTGGTGTGTACCACTCGTATGTTTGTGTACGAGTTAGGGGCCGGGGGAGTCCTACCCTTCTGTTCATGTTTTACAAAAAAAAAAAGAATATTTTAGACATTTCCCACCCAATACCCTTAAGTCCCCGCATCTTATAACATATTATGGCCTCTCATAACACACCTTTGAAAGATCAAACAGTCTAAAAATCATCTCTAAACTTTCTTAAGCAAATTGGAGCTAGGTTTCTTCAAAGGTGTTTATCTAGGGGTTCAAGAGTAATGTTTTTTTGTGAATCATCATGAATAAGACATGTGACTCTTCCCTCATTGTTAGTTCTCAAATATCATTTGCTTTAAACATTGATTATGATTCATAAATGGTGGTTTTGAAAACCAATGTTGAGGTTTTTGATACATATTGTTGAATATTGTTTAATCTTGGTTTAAATTATGTTTATACATGTTTTTGGTGATGTTTTACATATGTGGGTGCTTGGTAATTGTGGTTTAACGAATGGGTCATGGGTAACCCCAAACTTTATGGTTTTTACTTTGGTTTTGGTCTTGGTAATGGTATGCCCTCAAAGTGTTTGCGAAAATGCCTAAAAGAATAAACTAGTCACATGTTAATGGTGTTTTGAACTATTACATTGGAGTAATGAATATGAATTGTTGGTAAATGGTTTTGAAAGGGCCTTGTTGGCTATGTAATGATTTAAATTGTAAACTTTGTGCTTTAATTGGCTAAAAGGGTTCAAGTCCCTAAGCATTAAATTAATTTGTCTTTATTCGATAGTGGGTTCGAGTCCCTAAGCTTTGAATTGAACAAGTGTGTTTGTTAGACAATGGGTTCGAGTCCCAAAGTCAAATGAATGATTGGTTGATTTATCATGGTAATGGCATGTGGTACACTTGCAAGTGGTGTTGGTATGACGACACCAATGAAGTGCCTTTGGTAAGTAATTGGCTTAATGGTTGTGAATGTAAAATAATGGTTGTTGACACCTAATTTTTTCCCTCTACGACTAAATTTAATTTGGGTTTCTTCAAATTTTAAATAAATGTAAAATATTTATTTTATCCGGATAAATGCGCTCTAAAATATTTATTTAGATTAATTTTATCATTTAAATGACGATTATACAATTTCATATTTACATATATGAGATTGTATAAATTTTGTTACTTGAATGATTATTTTTATCAAAATTTGAGCTTTACGGAGCTAAGCTTGAAAATTAATTCGAACTGATAAAGTTTTGATTTAAATATAATTTACTCTAAAAAGTAATTTATTTGGATAAATATGTGTTTAATTTTATTAAATCAAGAAGCTCGGGATTAAAAGAAGTATTAATTCATATCGAATTTCAATTTAATTTACTCAATCTATTAGATTTGGCCATAATTGAAATCAAATTGGTCATAATTGCAATGCAATCCACCAATTGATTTTTAATTTGGTCAAAATTAAATAAAATTTGCTCAATTTTATATTCCATTTGGGGTTATATTTTAAATAACCCCAAAATTCCCAAACACTCTCATAACTTGTACCCAATTCTCACCAAAAATAATTTTAAAAATTGCACTACATTGTACAATTTCCCCCTCAACTTTTCCTTTTTTCCAATTTTGAAATTCTAAAATTATACTACATTGTACAATTCCCCCTCAACCCTATCCTTTTTTTTCAAATTCAAAAATTATACTACATTGAACAATTTCTCCCTCAACCTTGTCTTTTTTCCAATTTTTAAATTAAAAAATTGTACTACATTGTACAATCCCCCCGCCCCCCCGCTTATCTTCCACCTCACTTTATCTTCAATTTTAAAATTTTAACAATATCCCTAAAATCTCTCTCCCACATTGGTGGATGAAAATAATTGAATCCCCATCATTTTCTGTAAATACTACCACTATTTTGGTAGAAAGACTAAGTCTCAAGGTTTAAAAAAAAGTTGAGCAAAGAAGAGTTTTTATTTTAGTAAACAAAATTCTTTTTCCAGGAAATTCGTGGGCTAATCAAAGTTCTCAAGTTGAACGCTTTTCGGTGGTGATCAAGACTCCAAAGAAAGCTTGTAGGACCATTTTACTGCCTCACAAAAGGTAAAAAGACCTTTCCCATTTTGGTAGTTTTATTATCATTTTCTTATTCGTAGTTCGTAGTTATAATTTTGTTTGTTGGGATTGTTTACTGTAGACAACCTTGAAGGCCATAGGCGTTGTGGTATTAATATTATGGTTATTTTCATGTTCATGGTATAAAAATGAGTTAGCAATAGTTGTACATGCCTTTTTGACTTTATTCTTTGATTACTATAGATAAAGTTTCAATCTTTGCGTAAAAGATGTACTTATCTTTGTTTAAATTCATTGTTGGCGGATAAGTTAGTTTTTAGCATGTAAAGTTTTTTCCTTTATGTTGAAAAGAATAGTTAATATTGGTTATTTCTCCTTTTTGACTTTATTCTTTGGTTATTATAGAAAAAGTTTCAATCTTTGGTTAAAAGATGTACTTATGCTTTGTTTAAATTCATTGTTAGCGGATATGTTTGTTTTTAGCATGTAAAGTTATTTCATACATAATAATGATTAGTTCTCCTTTTTGACTTTATTTTCTTTTTGTCAAAAAAAAAATAATTACTATTGTTTGTTTTGCCTTAATGAAATAGTGATTGGTTAAGTCAAGAACTTGTCATTTGCTTGCTAATTATTTTAATGAATTTCAAAATCATCATATGATTGATGAAGTGCTAGCTATTTTTCATTAAAGATGTTTATTCCTTTTTTTTGGATTTTGACTTGTCAAAACGATGAGAAAGTTCGGGCTTTTGTGGCTAAATAGAATTATTTATATATTTTTGAGTCATGCATAGTATGATTGTTGAACGATATTTCACTTTTAGAAATGCTTAAATTGTATCCTAATTTTCTTACTCCCTTTGGATTGTTATAGGTGCTCTTTGTGTCTGTAAAGACTTCAATTGTGTCTCTCTTTGATTCATAGTATCAAAAGAGAATCAACTATATCTTATAAAGATAAACCGTAGGTCATTACATGTTTTCCCCTAAAATGTTGGTTGTAATTTAGATGTATGAATCTTCGTTAATGGTGCCTTAATTGAAATTTAAAGATTCTCTTTCTTGAAAAGTTAGTCTTTATTTTGTTTTATGGATTAGGGTTTATATTTGTTCTATTTTAGAAGTCATAGTTATTTTTCTTATGCCTCATCCATTTTCTTTTGCAAAATTACATTATTTGTTCTCGCATTAATTCATTGAATATGACCTTCTTCCTTTTACCTTTATTCATTCTTAATATGAACATAAATCACGAGGCATGTAAGTGGGTGTCTTTTCTTTGCATTTTATCTGTTGACTCTCATTCTTGTTATGCAAGCGTGCTTATCATTTTCATTCAAAAATTGGTTCTTGATACTTTGTTTTGCTTTTAAATATGTCACTTTTCTGCCTTGAACGTATATTAGTTTCTTTATCTTTTCTTCGCATGTAAAAAATATCTCGAGTCCAAATAGACTCCTCTCCTGTTGCATTTCGTAATGGGCTAATGAGGCCCACCTCTTAGAGTCAAGTTCAAAGTTTAAATTCTAGGTCGACTATATGGCGTGCGGCTGCTATAAGATAGACACAGAAGGAAAATGGGTCAAAATCCATTGATGAGGTCACTAAGAGAATTGAAAAGTCTCGATTTTTATTATTGTCTTCTTTTTATTTATCCATTTAATCATTCATTTGGGGTTTGGAAGACAAAGTTGTATCTTAATATAGGTGAAGCTGATTCTTGGCCAATAGATTCGAAAAAATAGTTTAGCATAGGTTATGGGCCAAAACTCGATATTTAGATTAGGACAAGTATGGTGGCCGAAAATCCCGATTAGAGTAGGACAAGGTTGATGAATATGGGCTTACGAGCCTACGCCTTCTAACTTTCCCTTCCCCATTTACGTTCTTATTTTCTATTTATTTTCTTAGACTTGGTTAAATTCCCCCTTAAGTCCTCAAAAAATTTATTTTATACAAGTTTTCTGCTAAATCACTTTCTTTTCAAAAATCAACTTCTCTTTTTTCAAAGTTTGTCAAAGTGGTTTTCAAAAAGTCCGCATAACTGCAAGTTAGCAGACATTTTAGGTGCCTTAAAAACCTTCCTAAAATGTTAATAAAAACCTTCAACATAGGATTTTCTTAAAGGCCTAAGTCTGTTTCTGTTATGAGACTTAGGATTTTATTTTTAAAAGTTTTCTTAATTTATTTTAAATCAAATTAAGTGGCGACTCTGTAATTTCTTAGATTGTTTCATAATTTTCTTTAAATATTCGGAATAGCTTAAAAGGACGAAATCAATGTTTTCCAACCCTTCGAGTTAAAAAGGGATAAAACAGAAATGTCGATTCTGCTGGGGAATATTAAGTAGGTTCTAACCAATATTTGAATTAATTATATGAAATTTAATTATTGCATATCACGGTAAAATCCCGCATGATGATTATTAAACTGTTTTGGAGTTTCGTAGATGTCCCAGGCCCTGTTGATCAACTCCAAAGAAATTATTGGGAATACAACAGTTTACCGTCACGTTAGGTGGTCGGAGGTTGTTTGTATTTCCAAACCCAATTCTTTCGCTTTGGAACCTGGTCCAAACCCACTCTAGACACCCAGGATAGAGAGAAACCAAAACCCTCCTTTTAGGCATGATCCTAGGGTAACCCAATACCGGAGGTAGTATTGGGCCCATTAGAAAACCTGCTCAGAGTCTATTAGCTACGAGTCAATTAAAGACAAATCATATTTATGTGTTGAAGATATATATGTTATTTAATCCAATCCACTATCCTTTGGGGTATGAGGAAGTCTTACTTTTTTTTGTTTTCGCGTAAGGATGCCTCAATCATCAACCAATTGAGGGAAAGTTAAAGCGAGCTAGGCAAGAAGTTAATGATTAATCAATGTGGATGATTGTATGATTTCCCAGACTATGTCCTATGAGTATAGAGCATAGTTATACGAGTATCACTCTATCATCAACAAATGTTGCATATGACAAGAAGTGGACAAAGCTAAGAGAGCAAAGGTCGATGAAGGAACATTTAGGAGCTACTATCCCCTCGCGAGACACTGTTTTTTTTCTCATGCTATTTTCCCTTTTCCTAAAGAATGTACCCCTTCTACGCAACTTTTGTAAGCATTTATGACCTTCATGTATACCTATGGAGGTTTTAGGGGGATAAAGGATTGGTTTTAAAAAACATATACTTCCTTCAAATACGTTAGGCTAACCCTCTGCTCAAAAGGGTCACCCAATTAGGATGCACATTTATTACAATATACTAGTGTGATATAACTTTTTTATGTGCTTATACGTGTTATGATGATTCGAAACAAAGGAAAATTGGTCCAATCCCATTTTGCAAAGAACACCTCTAAGAAAAAGTCTGACCGAATATACTCCAGGTCTCTCAAGTCTCTCAAAAAAGTATGCAATTGTTCTTAAAACTTCCTAAAATGATTCTACCATTTCAGGAAGGTTGACTATGGACTCACAAGAATCCATCATATGTTCGAACTACGTAAGGCCTTATTTCTCCCTCGTGAGATACATAGGCAGCCTTTCAACCCGACCCCTATCTTCAAAAACTCTATTGTCCTCCATTTCTTGAAGGAAGAAGAAGAGTTGAACCTTTCTGATAAATTTTACTTATCCATATCAATGAGCGAAATCTTGTTCATTGAAATAGTTGAGTCATCATTACTCCATGGATCAATTCCCAAGAGATGAGACACAACTTTATGTGTTTACTTCCTGCCTTATTATGTTACTTATTACTAACAAAATCTAACATGTTAGCCTTTGAGTTGCTTTTACTTTATAGGTAATAGAAACTACTCTGTGTTGGCATAAAATATCCCTACTTCACTAGATCAAAGTGAATAAAGATTTCTCTCTTGACTATAGATTTGTTACAGGAAAGGAAAAATGACTAGTAGTAAAACTGGGCTCTAGCAGCCATTTTTCAAAACCTATAAGTGATGGTCTCGAGGATAGAATAAGAAAAAGTATGATGCTACCATTAAAGAATTTTTAAGACAAATGGGATCAAAGAGGATAAATTAGAGGAAACATTGTTGAACTGGACTTCCACATCACTTATAACTCCCCGGTAAATAGGTAACAATAATTTAAAATTTGCCAATGTCGTGTCATGTAAAGGGCTAAATGAACAAAGCAAAGTGAATGATGATGAATAGAAAGACCATGATGGGGAGCAGTTAGTAAAAGATATAAAGAAATTTGAAAACCGAGAGAAGCCCAACCTGGAAGAAACTAGAATAGTCAACCTGGGCGATCATGATGAAATTAAAGAGACAAGTATTAGTGTTCACTTAGAAGAGGCACAAAAAAAGAGAACTCATTTGCTTAATGTGGGAGTACACTGACATATTTGCTTAGTCCTACAATGATATGCCGAGATTAAGCACCAACATCATGTTACATAAGTTACCAATCATTCTTAAGTTTGATCCAGTTAAGCAAAAATGCGGAGATTCAAGTCGTACTTAAGTTTGAACATTAAGTAAGAAGTGATGAAGAAAATTAAGTCTAAGGTTGTGGAGGTTACAAAATATCCAACATGGCTATACAATATTGTCCCAGTTTCAAAAAAGAATGACAAGATCTGAATTTATGTTGACTATAGAGATTTGAAAAAAGCCAGTACTAAATATAATTTTCTGCTACTCAACATCCATAACCTTATCTATAATTGTGCGAAGCATGAAATGTAGTTTTTATGGATTATTTAGATGGGTAGCACCAGATATTAATGGATGAAGAAGATGCAAAAAAGGTGGCTTTCATTACACCCTGGGGTGTTTATCATTACAGGGAAATGTCATTTTGTATCAAAAACATAGGGGCAACTCCTTACCTACTTGTTTATAGGAATGAAGCGGTGATACCTGTCGAGGTTGAAATACCTTACTTAAGGGTTATTAAGGAAGCCAGATTAAGTAATGAAGAATGGGTTCGCGCTCACTATGAACAACTTATGTTGATTGATGAGAAGAGAATCGTTGTCGTGTCTCATGGTCAGTTATACCAACACTAAATGATCCGTACCTTCAATAAGAAAGTAAGAGATTGAACATTTGAAGTTGGGTAATTGGTCCTAAAATGCATATTTCTTCACGAAAAAGAGTACAACGACAAGTTTTCTCCAAATTAGAAAGGACCATACATAGTTCGCAAGGTACTATCTTGAGGAGCTCTGATCCTATCTGATATGGACGGTCAAGAATGGACCAAACCAATCAGTTCTGATGTGGTAAGGAGATACTATGTTTGGAGGATGTTTTAGTTTTGTTTCCTTGGTTTATTTATAATCTCCTTTATGATACTATTTGTTTTATGATCTATAATTGCCTAGAATCTCTTTTCTTTTATGTAGGAACTATGTTTGACCTGAATTCCCAAGAAAGGGATACGTAGGTAGCCTATGTCAGCTTCAATCAACTCCTTGGGAGAATTTTTTCTTTTTCTTTTTATGTACAAACTACGTCTGACTTGAATTCCTAAGAAAGGGATACGTAGGCGACCCATGTCGGCTTCGGTCAACCCCTTAGGAGAATTTATCCTTTTCTTTTATGTATGAACTACATGATGACCTGAATTTCCAAGAAACGAATATATAGGAGGCCTATGTTGGCTTCAGTCAATCCATTAGATTTTTCTATATTACCCCTAGTATAGTCCTGAACTACGTTTGACATGATTCCTACTTCAATGGGATACATAGGCACCCCAACAGCTCGATCATATAACCCCAGGAAATGGAAACTGGGCAGATTTTTTGAGAAGGAATCTCGAAAATTCACAAGAAGAAGATCATCATCCAACAAAGAGAACAAAAACCAATAGAGACTTTGAATCCTTTCAAGTTGAGATCATCTTAAACAACATTAAACTAGGGTAGAAATTTTGAGGAAGGACTCAAAATTTCCACTAAATACTGGAATATATTTCAAATTCCCCAGCACTAGAGGTCAAAGTTAAGCTTTAGAAGTCAGCAGCTGCGATAAAGTCTAGGTAGACTAAATTTATTGCTATGATAAGACGTTTTGAAGAACTCTCCAGCAATGATGATGAGTTTTGGAAATCCTCCGTTGGATGTCGAACATAGTTGAACCTCATAGGAAAATGTTCATCGAGCTAGTTCATGACATGAATGGTAGAGATTTTCTAAGGCTTTACATAAATTTTTGAAACCAGTTTTTAAAATTAAGACTACTTTCAAAAATCTATACAAATCTTTTACGTAGTGGTTGCCTAGGCATCTATTGGGACGGGGAGTCAGGGTGGAAGTCCCAACATGACAGAGTACTCAAAAGATAGTGAGGAGCAAACTAGGGGTCCAAGGAGGTCAACACAAAGTAGTTTCACTCAAAAAACAATCATCTTTCTATGGATGCAGGGGTCAACACATAAAAATGGGAATCTTAGTCAAAATATTCTCTAAGGGAGTTGGGATCCACGCCAAAGCATATAATGCTCGATAATGGATTTTTTGGGTGGCCCTAAAAATGGGTTTAATACCCATTTGTCAAGGACCTTTTAAATTGCTTATATCATCTCATGAGACCATGAAGGACAAACAAAGGCACCTTATCTTCTTTATGAATATTATATTTAGAATTTTTCTAAAAAATTATCATTAGAAAAAGTGACTTTGTGTCTACTAAATATTTACCTTGAGCGTAGGTACGGTCAAATGAGATGACCCAATAATACCACAATAAAAGGATTTTCTAAGAGAAGGAAGAGCAAAAAGTATCCTCAAATTCTCCATGCGGTGACGCAAACACTATTCGAGAAGTCCCCCCAAAAAGGGATTTTACCCATTTGTTTACATTCGTATGATTTATCATTTAAATGTGTATCCAAAAGAGGATGATAAGCTGACTAAGTTATCCAAATTATTCCTTTAAACTTTTATAAAGCTTGACTGTGGTCACCAATGAGAGAGAAATTGTGTCTACTAATTGTCTACCTTGAGTATAGGTACATATACAAAGCAAAACACAGACAAACGAACTCAGGTGAAACTATTTTCAAATCACTGAAACAACCATTTCATATCATTCCATTGACAAGAGATCCATGCCGAGAAGGCCATTTCATATCATCTTATTGCCGAGAGGGCCATTTCATTTCATGCCATTGCCGAAAAGGCCATTTCATATCATTACCGAGAGGTCTATTGCATGCCATTGCTGAAAGAGATATTTCATATCATCACCGAGAGGGCCATTTTATGATATTGCCAAGATGGCCATTTCATGCCATTGACGAGAGAGCCATCCCATCTTATTTTTTAGAGGGTTATTCATATCGTCTCATTGCCAAGAGGGCCATTTCATATCATTCCCTTGACAAGAGGGCCATGCCAAGAGAGTTATTTCATATCATCTCATTGCCGAGAGGGATAATTCATTTTATGTCATTGCCGAGAGGGCCATTTCATATCATTGTTGAGAGGTCCATTTCATTCCATTACCAAGAGGGCCATTTTATCTCATTATCGATAGGGCATTTCATATTATTTCAAAGAGGGTCATTTTATATCATCTCACTACCGAGAGGGCCATTTCATATCATCTCATTGCTGAGAGAGACATTTCATATCATCTCATTACTGAGAGGGCTATTTCATGTCATTACCAAGAGGGTTAGTCTATTTCATCTCATTCATTGCTGAGAGGTCCGTTGTATTTAATATCTATTGACAAGCAAGATAGCATACACTGGCGTTGAGAATATCATCAGTATTTCATCGCAGTTAACACAGGAGACACAAACACTGGCGTCGAGGATATGATAAGCATTTAATATGTATTGACACGGAAGACATAAAAATTAGCATCGAGGATATCATCAGCATTTAATATCTATTGACACGAAAGACACAAATGCTAGCATCAAAGATATCATCAACATTTAATATCTATTGACACGGGAGACATAAATACTGGTATCAATGATATCTTATTATTTTATGAATCAGCATCAGAATGCATCAAGAGCATGCAATTTGAAGGACACCTTTATGTTGCTATCTGAAGACGGATGATATATGAGATTTCCTAGAAATTGATAATTTGAGGGATATTTATAAGTCATATTATTTGAAATAGGATAGTGTGCAAGATTACCTATGAGTTGATAGCCCATAGGTCATTCGTAAGCCTCAAAAATATCCTAACCGAATAATGTACAAGTTTACCCAAAAATTGATAGTCCAAAGGTTATCCATAATTCGCAACTAAATCCTTACCGAAGAATATGCGAGATTATCAAATTGATAAGTCCAAAGGTCTCTATAAGCCGTGTCATATCCAAAGATTGATTATGTGTAGGATTACCCAAATACTAGAAATTTGAGAGATATCTATAAGTCATATTGTATCCAAGGTCGGATGATGTTCTAGAATACCTGAGAGCTAGCGATTGGAGGGATATCTGTAAGCCATCTGTTATGTAAGGTCAGATAATGTATGGGAGTACCTGAAAGATAGCAATTCAAAGAATATCTATAAGTCTCCTCGTATCTAACATCAAATAATGCGCAATATTTTCCAAAGATTGACAATTCAAGGTTAATATATAAGTCGTATCGATACAAAAGATGCGCAAGACTTACCTGAGGTCACATGCAAATAATAATTTGAATAACCTAAGAGGTTATCATTCCACAAGCATTACAGGTGATCAAAAGGGTTGCCGCATCAGCATAAGATTACACGGTTGTAGGGACTATTTGGCATAAAGTGTCATCGGTGCCCAAGACGGTCGCCCCACTTTGAAGACATGCTCAGTCAACAAAGGAATTATCTTATTCAAAAAACAATAGGTTTGTTAGGTTTATTATTGCAATTTATTTCCTTCCAAATAGGTACATGAGAGGATGACTTCACATTTTGAATAACAACTCGCGTGGAGGTATGGTAAGAAACTATATACACTTTTCGTAAATTATGTTTATTACTAACAATATTGTTTGAGTTATTGTCGAGAGCATCCGAAAGGATGAAAATATCTAATAAAAAATACAGGTGCGGATGACTCCATAAAGGACACAACACAATATGGAACTTTTTCTTAGCAGCAAAACGAGACATAGTCTAGAGAGGGACATCAAACTCTTTAGACACGAGCTAAAAAATGATCGCCACAATCATCCAACCATACCCCAATTAAAAGGAATGCAAGTATTTTATGTTATTCTGGTTTCAGCTTCGCCTTCAAGACATTTCTAAACTCATATCGAGAGAAACCTTCTCTTTCTTTCAAATCTGGAAGACAACATACCTAGAGTTTTGGAAATTATGGCCAGCTAAGTTCTTACCTATGGATGTGAAGAGTTCCACATTCATGGTTAAGAGGTTACAAGCCTCTTTTTCTGCAACTTAATCAACCTGTTACTCATCCTGAATAAAAGATTGACTAAGATAAAAGACTATCTTTTCTACCGATTGAGTCGAATAAAAACAGTCTGATTTTCTAAGTTTCGGGGATATATAGGCTGGGTTCTACATATAAAACTTGAATGCATTCCAAACTCCCACCAAATCCTTTAGTTTCTAGCTTTTTGATTTTACTAAAACTCAAAAACCAAGATACCTTGTTATTTTTTTGAAAATCGTGCTTTAAATTAAGCTTTATGAACTACAAGTGGCTGTATTCTCATGTAACCTGAGATATGTAGTAAACTTGATACTGATGTTCGACCATAAACCCATAAAACTCGTGCGAAAAATAATCTCTCTCAGAAATGAATTTGTGGTCGGACAAAAATTAGGAACGTCAAACTCCCTTTGCCGAGGGTTTTTTGCATCCACCCTACCCAAAGGGAGGAGGCAGTTATTGACTCCTAATTTTCTCTCTCCACGATTAAATTTAATCCTGGGTTTCTTCAATTTTAAATAAAGTAAAATATTTATTTCATCTGGATAAATACGGTGTAAAATATTTTATTTAGGTTAATTTTATCATTTAAGTGACGATTATACATTTTCGTATTCACATATACGAGATTGTATAAATTTTGTTACTTGAATAAATATTTTTATCAAAATTTGAGCTTTTACGGAGATAAGTTTGAAATTAATTCGAATGGATAAAGTCTTGATTTAAATATAATTTACTCTAAAAAATAATTAAATTGGATAAATATGTGTTTAATTTTATTAAATCAATATTCTCGGGATTAAAAGAAGTATTGATTTGTATCAAATTTCAATTTAGTTTAGTTAATCTATTAGATCTGGCCATAATTAAAATCAAATTGGCCATAATTGCAATGCAATCCACCAATTAATTTTTAATTTAGTCAAAATTAAATAAATTTTAAATCCCAATTGAGGTTATATTTTAAATAACACCAAAATTTCCAAAAACTCTCATAACTTCTACTCGATTTCCACCGAAAATAATTTCAAAATTTGTACTACATTGTACAATTTCTCCCTCAACTTTGTCCTTTTCCAACTTTAAAATTCAACAATTATACTACACTGTACAATTCTCCCTCAACCTCGTCTTTTTTCAAATCTAAATTTTGAACTTATGAAGTTGAACTACATTGTACAATTCCCTCCTCAACCTTGTCCTTTTTCTAATTTTTAAATTCAAAAACTGTACTAAATTGCATAATTTCCTCCACCTTATCTTCAATTTTAAAATCCCAAAAACACCCCTAAATTCTCCCCCCATATTGGTGGATGAAAATAATTGAATCTCCATCCTTTTCTATAAATACTACCACTATTTTGGTAGAAAGACCAAGTCTCAAGGTTGAAAAAAAGCTTTGAGCAAAGAAGAGTTTTTATTTTAGTAAAATTTTTTTCTTTTCCATGAAATTCGTGGGATAATCGAAATTCTCGAGTGGAACGCTTTTCGGTGGTGATCAAGACTTCGAAGAAAGCGTTTAGTCCTCTTTTGCTGCCCTAAAAAGGTAAACACACCTTTCCCTTTTTTTTAGTTTTATTATTATTTTCTTCTTCATCTTATTCTTTTTCGTAGTTCGCAGTTATAATTTTGTTTGTTAGGAATGTTTGTTTTAGACGGCCTTGAAGGCCATAGGCATTGTGGTATTGATATTATGGTTATTTTCATGTTCATGGTATAAAAATGAGCTAGCAATAGTTGTACATGTCTTTTTGACTTTATTCTTTCATTATTAGAGATAAAGTTTCAATCTTTGCTTAAAAGATGTACTTATTCTTTGTTTAAATTTATTGTTGGTGGATATGTTAGTTTTTAGTAAGTAAAGTTATTTCCTTTATGTTGAAAAGAATAGTTAATATAGATTATTTCTCCGTTTTAACTTTATTCTTTGATTATTATAGATAAAGTTTTAATTTTTTCTTAAAAGATGTACTTATGTTTTGTCTAAATTCATTATTAGCAGATATGTTTGTTTTAGCATGTAAAGTTGTTTCCTTTATGTTGAAAAGAATAGATAATAGTGATTGTTTCTCCTTTTTGACTTTATTCTTTGATTATTATGGATAAAGTTTCAATCTTTGCTTAAAAGACGTACTTATGCTTTGTTTAAATTCATTGTTGGTGGATATATTTATTTTGAGCATGTAAAGTTATTTTCTTTAATTCAAAAAGAATAATTACTATTGTTTGTTTTTCCTTAATAAAATAGTAATTGGTTAAGTCAAGAACTTGTCATTTGCTTGCTAATTAATTTAATGAATTTCAAAATCCTCATATGAGAGATGAAGTGATAGCTATATTTCATCCAAGATGGTTATTCCTTTTTTTTCGCATGTTGACTTGTCAAAATGATGAGAAAGTTTGGGCTTTAGTGGCTAAATAGAACTATTTAGATATTTTTGAGTCATGCATAGTATGATTGTTGAATGATATTTCACTTTTAAAAATGCTAAACTTTTATTCTACTTTTCTAACTCCCTTTGGATTGTTATATGTTCTCTTTGTGTGTGTAAGGACTTGATTCGTGTCTTTCTTTGATTCATAATATCAAAAAAGAGTCAACGATGTCTTCAAAAGATAAACCATAGGCTCTTACATGTTTTCCATAAAATATTGTTGTAATTTAGAAGTATGAATCTTTGTTAATGTCGCCCTAATTGAAATTTAAATATTCCCTTTCTTGAAAAGTTAGCCTTTATTTTATTTTGTTATATGGATTAGTATCTACGTTTGTTCAATTTTAGAATCCATGGTTATTTTTCTTATTACCTCTTCCATTTACTTTCGCAAGCTTATGTTATTTGTTCTCGCATTAATTCATTGAATATGACCTTCTTCCTTTTACCTTTATTCATTCTTAATATGAACATAAATCATGAGGCATATAAGTGGGTGTTTTTGCTTTGCATTTTATCTGTTGACACTCATTCTTATTATACGTGTGCAAGTGTGCTTATCATTGTCATTCAAAAATTCATTGAATGTACATTAGTTTCTTTATCTTTTCTTTGCATGTAAAAAATGTCTCGAATCCAAATGGATTCCTCTCCTCTTGCATTTCGTAATGGGCTAATGAGGCCCACCTCTTTGAGTCAAGTTCAAAGTTTAAAATCGAGGTTGAATACATGGCGTACGAGTGCTAGAAGATAGACCAAGAAGGAAAATGAGTCAAAACCATTGATGAGGTCACAAAGAGACTTGAAAAGTCTCAATTTTTATTATTGTCTTCTTTTTATTTATTCATTTAATCATTTACTTATTCATTCACTTGGAAGTTATATTTTAATATAGGTGAAGCCGATTCTAGGCTAAAGGATCTGGAAAAATAGTTTTGGACAGGTTATGGGCCAAAACTCAATATTTAAATTAGGACAGATGTATATGGGCCAAAAGCCCAATTAGATCAGGACAGGGTTGACGAATTTGGGCTTACGAGCCTAAGTCTTTTAATTCTCCCCCTTCCATTTTACGTGCTTATTTGCTATTTATTTTCTTAGACTTAGTTAAATTTTCTACGAAGTCGTCAAAAAATTGTTTCCATACAAGTTTTGTCCTAATTTTTTTTTTTTAAAAACCACCTTCTCTTTTTTCAAAGTTAGTCAAAGTGGTTTTAAAATAGTCTGGATAACCGCCAGTTAGCAGAAATTTTAGGTGCCTTAAAAACTTTCCTAAAATATTAATAAAAATCTCTCACCCGGGATTTTCTTAAAGGCCTATGTCTTTTTCTATTTTGAGACTTAGGATTTTATTTTAAAAAGATTTTTAATTTCTTTTCAAATAAATTAAGTGGCGACTCTGTAATTTCTTAGATTCTTTCAAAATTTTCTTTAAGAATTCGAAATAGTTTAAAGAGTCAACATCAATGTTTCCAACCCTTCTAGTTAAAAAGGCATAAAACAATGGTTTTAAATTGGGCTTCAAAAGCGTTTTGTGTATCCAATTCGTGAAAGTGGATTCGTTCAACCACCCTCTCTTTTTTCAAAGTTAGTCAAAGTGGTTTTTAAATAGTCCGGTTAACTGCAAGTTAGTGGGCATTTTAGGTGCCTTAAAAAACTTTTCTAAAATATTAATAAAAACCTCTTACCCGGGATTTTCTTAAAGGCCTAAGTCTTTTTTTATTTTGAGACTTAGGATTTTATTTTAAAAAGATTTCTTAATTTCTTTTCAAATAAATTAAGTGGAGACTCTGTAATTTCTTTGATTCTTTCAAAATTTTCTTTAAGGATTTGGAATAGTTTAAAGAGTCAAAATCAATGTTTTCTAACTCTTTAAGTTAAAAATGGATAAAACAATAGTTTTAAATTAGGCTTTAAAAGCGGGTTGTGTTGCCAATCTGTGAGAGTGGAGTCTGAAGGAGTAACATTGGAAACCGTGCTAGCCCGTACGGGTGTCTTTGTGATCGGGTGGTTTGAGTTCCCCGAATGAATATGTGAATAGGGGGTTCGAGTCCCCCACAATACATGTATTAGTGCTTAAGTCACCTTGATTATGTTGGGAGGTTCGAGTCCCCATATAGGCATATAAGGTTTTGGGTATTCTATGGTTTGTGCGGCTACACATACTTGGGTCCTTCTAGCTAGGGGAAAGCTGGACCTATATAGCCCGTGGGTGCCTTATTTTATGATGACTATGCTACATAGCCCAGGATAATGATTTTGAAGTTTATGCTAATCTCGTTCTCTACCCTGACATAGTATATATGTTTATTTATATAATGCATAGGTTATATGCATTGGTTGATTGGATTTAAACTGTTGGAATTATTTTATCCTTATCCTTGATTTAACCATCTTTGACATTGTATCCCCACGTGATGCAGGTGTTGGTCATATTCTAACACTTCTTACTTAGTGATTGATTTGGGCATAACTTTTGTTGACTTGAAGTGGTGAGCCTTTATACTTCGGAAGTCTTTATTCTTACTTTGAGTTTTCGTATGTCTTTATTGGTTTAGACTTGGACATTGGTTTTGGATATGGTCGGTGGCATGTCCCAATAGGATATTGTAACACCCCGAGAACCTATCCCAAGACGTCACACGGTGCTTAAGGTCACACGTGGCCTTAAGCTAACCCTCTAAGCCATCATCACTTTCAGAACTCATTATAACGCAAATCATGATAAGATAAAGAGGAATAACCATGTCCTGAACATACTGAGATACAAAGTAATATTGTCTTTTACAATCAAAATACTGTAGTTCTATATGTACTGGTACTCTAGTCTGACAAAGCCTCTACTACATAGAATTAAGGGGCCATTAGGACAGATCCCCAACTGACTTGTACTAAACTGAAAGGAAATATCCATCTATTAACAAGACAAAATAAGAGATATAGGTCCTCGAACTATGAGGACTCACCAACTTTAGGAATGCAGATGAGGATACTCAGAGATCACTGTCGCTGCTGAGACTGAGCACCTGAACCTATATCCGGAGGAAATATAGAATACAAAAGAGTATGGGAGTCAGTACTTGGGAATGTACTGAGTATGTGGGTGTGGATGCAACATTTTAAATAATATCGTAAATGTATAAGAAAATCATACATGCTGACAATAACAACTCTCTTCGCTTGAATTATCTAAAACATCATTTCCGTAAGTCATCAGTAATAACATATGCTTCATAAATAATTTAACTCAACTCAAACTCTTTGAATCATGACTTACAGTGAATCGGTATCTCATGGTACTTCGATCATTATGGACGTGGGAGTTTCTTATAACCGACATATCTACACCATGTGAGCCGCATGGAGTCCAACGTTTTGCCCTCCTAAGAAGAGAACCCCATATTGGCGAGGGTGTTGTACTCTTGTCAGGGATTACAACCTCAATCTCTCTATCACAATCCTATACTCGGCCTCTGGCCCATAATTATCAACATCAATCCTACGGTGGCACGTAGTTTCGGGAAAATACCATATTTCCCACTCGATGCTAAATACTCATCCCAGACTCAGCTCAGAACGCATTAGGAAATCCATCTTAATCAATATCAACTCATGGGTCTATTATAAAGACCAAACATAAATATATATCTCATCTGTAAATCATAAACATCTTGTGGATTCCTAACCCGACTAAACTCAACACAATCTTTCTCAATATCAAGTATATTTGCTTATCAAATCATTTCAAATATCAAAACTTCAAGGAAGCATCATAGGACTCGTTCTTGACTTTCAATCTCAAATATCGATATATATTCAATAGTCAAATTTCTCATGGAAAGGAATAACTCATGACACTTGTCTTAAATCGCTTAGAAATCATCAATACGTAATGACAATATACAACTCATGGAATAAGTTCTCAATTTAAGAAACATGATGGTAAAATAATCATAAATATCAAACTTATTCAACTCAAATCTCATAAATCATAAACAAAGAAATTTGGGTGTAAACCCACTTGCAAAATCATGTAAATCAATAATAGAAAGTAAATCTTTAGGCACAAGAACGAAAGGAGTGTTCTTGTTCAATCCCTACATACCTTGGGTTTTGATTTGAAGATGTAGAAACTTTTTTGGAACTGTTCTCACACTTTTAGACCAAGATTCTTGATGCCTTTGACTTGGGAAACTTAGTTCTTTAACAACTTGGAGAAAGTCATGTAAGTTTCTTTGAATTTCTTGAAAGAGAATTTGGATTTTGGATCTAGTAGAAACCCTAGTTTTTAGGAGATTCTTGAAATATTGGAAGAGAAAGGAGAAGAAAAATGAGTGGTTCTTCTCCACCTTGATATGTATATAAGACCACAGGGGGAGGAAATGACAAAAATGCCCTTTTTGAAAATGCTGAAATTTGCTGATCGGGGCCTGTGACGGTCGATCTGACGGTCCACCAGATCTCCATCACTCGAGTGCAAAAACTGGAACATTCTGCCTAGGTGTGATGGTCGAAGTGACGGTCCGTCAGTTACCTGAAGGACCACCAAGACTTCTGTCACTCGAGGGCCACAAACGAGACATTTTTTCTTGACCTAACGGACCCCTTGACGGTCCATCAACTTTTTGACGGTCCACCAGCTTGGACGTTGCACGATGGCCTAAAAAAAGAGTCACTGCCTTGGCTTGACGGGGTACTTGACGGTCCACCAAGAACCTGACGGTCTGCCAGGTCGACCGTCAAACCTGGGAGATTCGATACCATTCAGTAAAATGGTCATAACCCCCTCGTCCGATGTAGGATTTTAATGAAATCAGTATCGATGAAAATTTTATTCAATGCTCTACACGACAAAAAGTAGAAATTAGAGAAATACAACATGGTTTAAAGATCAATCACTTTGGAAGTCATACATAGCTACTCAAAAGATGGATTTAGGCTTAAGAAATGATCGGGGTATTATAGATATTCTTGGATTTCCTTTAGAGGATTTGTATGGACAAACTATGGACTTGGGTACTTTATGGTATGGATATGGACTTGGTTATTATTTTGGATTTGTTATGGTTATTGGTTGGGCATTGAACGGTTAGACTTATATGGGTTGGTCATGGTCTTGGACCTATCCCAAAGTCTTTGTGTTGTTAATCACCTTATCTTGTTATATGTTCAGAATTTATCCAACTTGGGGTATATATTGGTTGGTTGAATTGGGTAGCGGGGTGATCTCCTGTCCTTGTTAGGATGAGATGCCCATTACGATAAGGCTCTGGTTCGGGTCGTGTCAGAGGTGTTTTATAACTCTTACGCTAGAGGGATGACTTACATCATTGACTTTTAACAATTTATGACCCATGATTAAGAGTTGATACTATCATGTTATGTCTTGATTTATGCAATGTTCTACAACTCTTGCCTTAAAAGTATGACTTATTCGAAGGATTTTTAAACAACAAATGTTGTACAATGGAAAAGAGTCACACTATCACATTGTATTTTTTACTTATGAAATGCACTATAACTCTTTGTTTAGAGGCAAGACTTAGCCTAAGGACCATCAAACAACAAGTTATGCCCATGGGCAAGAATTAACACTACCACATTGTGTAGTGATTAATGAGATATACTATAACTCTTCTATTAGAGGCAAGAATTAGACCAATGGCGTTCAAGCAACAAGTTACGCCCTATGAGCAAGTATTGACACTATCACATTGTGTGTTGATTTATGAGATGTTCCACAACTCTTGCCTTAGAGGCAAGACTTAACCCAATTACTTTCTAATAATAAATTTTTCCTCATGGGTAAGAGTTGACACTACCATATTATGTTTGATTTATGAGATGTTCTATTACTCTTGCCTTAGAGGCAAAATGTAACCCAAAGACTTTTAAACATCAAGTTACGCCCCATGGGCAAGACTTGATACTATAACATTTTGTCTTGAATGAGATGTTTTATAAATAAAGGACTTTCAAACAACAAGTTATGCCCCATGGATAAGATTGACACTTCCACATTATATCTTGATTTATGGGATGTTCTATAACTTTTGCCTTAGAGGCACGACTTAGTCCAAGGACTTTCCAACATATGCTATACCGCATAGGCAAGAATTGACACTACCACATCATGTCTTGATTTATGAGATGTTTTATAACTCTTGCTTTAGGGGCAAGACTTAGCCCACAAGTTACGCCCATGGACAAGAGTAGACAGTATCATATTGTGTCTTGATTTATGAGATGATGTATTAGTCTAGCATGGAAACAAGACTTAGCCCAAGAACCTCCCCAAAAAAATAAGTTACACCTAATGGGAAAATGTTGATATTACCACATTATTTCTTGATTTAGGAGATATTTTATAAATCTTGTCTTAGAGTCAAGACTTAACTCAAGGATTTTCAAACAATAAATTTTGCTCCACGAGCAAGAATTGACAATACCACATTATGTCTTGATTCATGGATGTTCTATAACTTTTACTTTAGAGGCAAGAGTTATCGAAAAAGACATCCAAACAACAAGTCATGCCCTTAAATTTACTTTGATACAAAGAAAGAAAATCCCCTTATGGATTATCCAACTTTCTATTTATTAGCAAAATATAATAGAAATTGAGAAAAAGGAAAAAAAAGAGAAGAAATAGAGAAAAGAAAAACAAAGATCGAGAAAAAAAAAAGAAAAGAAAAAAAGGAAGAATGAAAAACAAAACAAACAAATAAATAAAGATTGAGAAAATAAAAAATGAGGATAATAATAATAATAATAAAGTTTGAGAAAAATAAAAAAATTGAGAAATGCGAAATGATAAAAACAAAAAATAAAATAAAAATAAAGGTTGAGACAAATGAATCAAAAAAAAGAAAAAAAACGAAATGAAGAAACAAATAGTGTTTAAAAAAAAGAAAAATGAAGAAAAGGTAAAAGCAAAATAAAGGTTGAGACAAGTAAATTAAAACAAAAAAAAAGAAAAAATAAAAATTAAAGAAAAATAAAAAAGTGAAATAAAAGAAAAAAAATAAAAGTTGATATACAAATGAACATGGATAGTTTAAAAATGCACTTGTACTATACATAAAAAGGAAAGAAGACTAGTCTCTAAAACATGTCTTATGGGGGATAAAAAACCAAAGTCACCCATTATAGGTGTCATCCTATATAATTTCCTATATTTCTCTCACACATGGGACAACATATTAAATTGAAAAATTATAGAAAGTAAGATTCTTCAGATTATAATTACAATAAATAGCAACACTTTTGCAAAATTACAGTTTATAATAAGAGTAATATCAGTTTGCCCATTAACTAGACAAGCGCCTGTTTTACTTCCACTACTTTAACTTTTCCTATTTTCACTTTACTATTTCATCCCCCCCCCCCCCCCCCCAATATAGCCATATTTTCTACCTTTTTTTTCATCTTATTGTTTTATTATTTTATTTTTATTTTTATTTTTTCCATTCTCCTTTTTTTTCTCTCTTTTATTTCTCTTTTTTTTTTCCTTTTTCTTTTTTTCCTTTTCGTTTTCTTTTACCTTCTTTCTCATATTTGAAGATAGGGATAATACTCACAAAAATACCTGAACTTTGACCGAATTTCCAGTTAAGCATACTGAACTTTGCGGGGGTCCTATTACCCTCTGGACTTTTTTTTTTTCATATTTTAATGGCATATATCTACCCACTTGGACCATTGCGTGTAATTCACACGGATTGAGCTCATCAAAGTGCTAAAAAATTGTTTAAAACTTTTTTATTTGGTCAAATAGCCTCTTAATTTTTTGATTTTTATAGATTTTATGTTTTTTATTTATTTTTTCATTTGTTTTCTCTTCTGTCTTCTTTTTTCTCTCTCCTCTTTCTTTCTTTCTTCTCTTCAACAATGGACTCTTCAACAAAACACCATGATTGCTCCATTGTTGAATTGAAATTGAACATAATTTCATCACAAATATACACACCTAAATGGATCATCTTCAACACACTTAATTCAGTTATATCAATTTGATTCATTTTCAAAACACACACCAAATGGGTCATCTTCAATTCTATCAAGATTTTATTAAAAAATAATAGTTTTTGTTGATACTAGCTAAGCCAATGATTATCAAAGGTGAGAAATATATCGCTTAATGGTATTCCATAAAATTCTGTCGCCTAGATCTGAGTGCTTAACATATCTTACATGATTCATATTAGTGATGATAAATCTATTTTCTTCTTATCTAACAAGCAGAGGAGGCGATGGTAAGAAAAGAAAGAAGGAAAATTATAATGGATGGGGATGAGCTGTTTGATGCCTATATTTTTATTGAACTACAGCCTTATGAGTTGATATTTTTTCACTAACAATTGTTCCAGGGGTACTGAGAAACAGAAAGAGGAGAAGAAGAAAGCAGTTACAGAGGTTGAACAAGACAAGAAGAACCTTTGATAGAACAAGATTTTGGTGAAAAATGGGTGAACAAATAATGAAAAATTGAATTGACTCACTAGAATCATTTGGAATTTGATTTGTAGGAGGGCTTTGAGTTGTGAAATCTTTAATAAGGTTGTAATGGCAAAAAATGTTGAAAAGTTATAAAATGAAGAAGAAAGAGCGTTTGTATTACACTTCCAACCGTCAAAATTGCGTGTAGCATTTTGGGGAGGAATTAATTGCACTTTTAAAAAGTCTGGGGAGGGGGGGGGGAGGGGTGGAATTAATTCCACTTAAAAAAATCTAGGTGGGTAATAGGCTCCCCGCAAAGTTGAGCATTCTCAACTGGAAATTCAGTCAAAGCTCATTTTTGTGAGTATTATCCCTTGAAGATAATTATCTTCATGATCTTCAAAATTTCGAAATAAAACATCATTACTATTTTTTTTCCTCTCTTTCACTCTATTATATCTCTAACCTTTTTTTCGTGTTAGTTTTTTTTTTCATCTTATTTCCTTATCATTTTATTTTTTTGTTTTGATTTCTTTTTTTCATTCTTTCTTTTCACTTTATTTTCTCTCTTCTATTTCTCCTTTTTTCCCCTTTTTCTTTTTCGTTTTCTCTTTTTTCCTTTCTCATACCTTTTTTTCTTTTCTTATTTTCGTTTTCTTCTTCTTGTTTTTTTCTATTCTTTTGTTTCTTTTTTTTTCTTTTTATGTTTACACTTCTATTTCTAACTTCTATTTCTCTATTTTTTTTTCTTTTTTTACTCTTCTATCCCTAGCTTTTTTTTTGAAAATACAAATATGTATATCACATACACATATTTACAAATATATACAAAATACATAGCCATACAAATCTGGATATGTATTTACAGTAAAAAACATACATATGTATATGCATATGTATTTACAGATATATATATCACACTCATATGTATATATAAACATATAGGACGTAAAATCTCTATAACAAAAAGAATAACTATATACATATACATATAGGTAATCAAAAAATACATAATACATATTTTAAACAGTAAAAAATACAAATAAGTACATATGTTACCATCTAGTATGACATAGAAAAACTCAAAGACAAATCAAACACCATAAAAAAATACATGTAGATATGCATTTATATATACAAAATACAAATACATGCACATGCCCCTAAGAAATTATAATAAATCTGCCTAATTGTGCTTGAACTACATATTTCTTCTTGTTCATATAGACATGAAAAATATTCTTATGACAAAAAATCATGTACTGCTCCTTTGATAACATCGCCTTAATACATTTTTCAATATCATTGACTATGTGACATTCTATATGTGGTGTGAACCTTGAAAGTACTCTTTCCATGAATATATGATCATGCAACACCTATAAAACAAAAAAATGACATAAATCTATATTACATGTACTTTTCATAAAAATATAATACAAAATACATAGTCTGCATATGTTTTCTTTTACATAATATATATAACATTACAAAAAAATACATATAACTCTACATATGTATTTACAAAATATATGCATGATCCATATGTATATTACTATACAAAAAATACAAATATGATTGTGATATGTATTTACAAAATACACATCATATTCTTATTAAACAGTAAAAAACATAACTATATTATATATCTTCATATATATTTGCAAAATACAAAGGTGACTCATATAAAATCAGAATATACATAAGGATCAGGTATGTATTTTGTAAATATATATATAGAGCTATATGTATTTTGTACGGTGTTGGATTTGTCTTTGAATTTTCTATGTCATTTTAGAGGGTAACATATGTACTTATTTTTATTTTTTACTATTTATAAGATGTATTATGTATCTTTTGACTACCTATATCTATATATATGTATTTAGTTGTCCTTTATGTATTTACAAATGCATATTCATATGTATTTTTGTACAGTGTTAAATTTGTCTTTGAATTGTTCTATGTCATTTTAGAGGGTAACAGATATACTTATTTGTATTTTTTACTGTTTAAAATATGTATCATCTATTTCTTATTAATTATATGTATATGTATATAGTTGTCCTTTTTGTTATAGAGATTTTGTGTCGTATATACTTATATATACATATGAGTCAGATATGTATTTCTGTAAATACATATGCAAATATATATGTATGTTTTACTGTAAATACATATGCAAATCTGTATGTCAATTTATTTTGTATATTTTTTGAATATGTATATGTGATATAGATATTTGTCTTTTAAAAATAAAATATAGAGATAGAAGAGTAACCGAAACAAAAAAAATAAATATAAAAAGACAAAATGAAAAAAATCAAAAAAAAAAGAAGGGAAAAAGGAAAAAAAAAGAAAAACAAAAAGAAGTTAGAAAAAAAAGTATAAAAATAAAAGCGAAAACAATAAAAAAAATAAAAAATAAAAAGAAGAAAATGAAAATAGGAAAAGAAAAGAAAATGAGAAAGGAAAAAAAGAAAACGAAAAAAGAAAAAAAACAAGAGAAAATAAAGTGGAAAGAAAAAAAATCAAAATAAAAATATAATGATAAAAAAATAGGTGAAAAAAAAACTAACAAGAAGAAAGTTAGAGATATAAGAGAGTGAAACAGAGAAAAAATTGTAATAATGCTTTATTTTGAACTAGTGTACTTGCCACGCTTCTTAGAGTCTGATAAATGCTCTGTTACTAATACAAAGATAGGAAATTTAATGAAACCAAATATAAAATTGATGACAGGTACAACAAGTATAAACATTAGAAATAAAATTTCACAATATAAATGTCAAATGGTAGAAATAACACACCATCTAAAATATTTCTAATTCAAGTGAAACTAAAACATGAATATATTGCTGCATAAGATATGAGTATGTTATTTCCTTAAAGGGACATTGCTATGGTGATAAGTATATTCAACTCTACAATTGTATCGCCAAATGTTTGTTTTGCACGAAAGATTAAGAGATTTTAAAATTTCACAAATTTATATAAAAAATAATATAACAATCAATTCAAGTGATCATTATATACTCTAACAGCATACATATGAAGGATATAGAAAGAAAACAAAAGATCATTAAACTTGGGAAAATTGAAGGAAAGATGTCTTTTAAGTCTTGAATGAAGGATTGGTGACATTGACCAACAAATAGGGTCAAACATCATTAGGAAACTTGATTAAGTTAATTGTGGAGTTGATTAATATTTTCAAAACTTTCTAATCTTTTCAAAAATAAAAATCAACCCAACTCACACCCCTCTTCAATCCAGATCAACCACTCTCTCCTCTCTCTCGACAGCTTCTCTCAACTCTTTCCTAACCAATAGTTTTGAAAAATTTCTCCCTTCAACCCCCGACGAATTCTACCTTCAACAACAAATAGTTGGGCTTCGAGTTACCCTCTTCAATTCAATCAACCTGTCTCTCATCCCTCTCTCGACAACTTCTCTCAACTCTCTCCCAACCAATTATCCTGCAAGTTTCTTATTTCAATCCTCGGCGAATTCAACATCCGACTATAAATAGTTGGGCTTAGAGTTCCTTTTCGACTCTTATCAACGTGACAGCTTTGCTCTCTGGCCACAACAACTTTGAATTCTTCATCATTCCTTTTCTTCTTTCACAGGTAAAAATTTATGACCTTTTTAGTTTTAAAGAAAGCAAGGAACTTGAGCATACTTCTCTTATAGTATTGGTTAACAATTTCAATTTTTGTTGCGCTAATTTGAAATGTAGTCTGAATAAAATCCTAATTTCTGATATTTCTTCTCTTCTCTTTTCGAAGTGAATTATGATATTTTATTGTTTGTTGCATTTTTTTGAAGTTTGATTTTTATTGTTTGTGTTTATAAAGCAAAAGTACAATTTGGTTTGATTTGTTCTGTTCTTGTTCTTGGTAAAAATGGTGAAATTTTTGTTTTTTATTTAATAAAATCGTGCTATTGTTTCCTCCGACAGATTACCCATCTGTTGCAACATATTAACCATCGATGCAACAGATTTATCATATGATTTAATAAATCAACCATCTTATGCACCAGAGAAACCATCAGGTTACAATTCTAATGCAACAGATTAATAATCTGATGCAACAGATTAAATATCTGATGCAATAGATTTACCATATGTTGCAACAGATTAAGCATCGGATAAAAAATCTGATGTAACCAATTAACCATCTGGTGCAATGGAAGAACCATTAGATTAATGATTTGATGCAATAGATAAACCTCCTGTTGGATAAAACCCTACCAACTCTTCCTACAGGAAAAGTCCAAGACTTTATTTTTCGAACTGATCATTTATCTACCACGATAGATAACCCTATGTTGGAAGAAATCTAAATAATATTGACCATTGATAACTGTTCTAACAGATCACTTATGTGTTGCAACAGATGTGTGACCTATTGCAATGACCATTCATCTTTCTCAACAGATGAGTGATATGTTTTGTATTGTCACAACAGATTACTCAGCCATTGCTACAGATTATTTAACTGTTCTAATAGATCACTCATATGTTACAACAGATGATGTCACAACAGTTGTGTGATTTGTTGAACAGACCATTTATCTGTCTTAAAAGATGGTGATATGTTTTGTATTATTGCAATAGGTTACTCATCTGCTACAACAATTTAGTTATATGCTGCAACAGATATACTACCTGGTGCAATAGATCGGTGATCTGTTGCAACTATTATTTTACTGTTTTGCTAATTTGATTTACTATTATCCTTTTTTAACGATGCATTAATCAACAATAATATATTATTTTATATTCCTATTAATTTTAGATAATATGGTTCTCGAAAGAACAAAAATTGAATCAAGTCCAAGTAAAGGAACAAATAAAGCAGCTAGGCTACATCTACCACTCTATCAGCTTGCTTTACAAGTGTTATCTCAATCGGGAGCAGAATATGATGAACATGGGGAGGAGGAATATTTCAAAAGAGATGATGCATATGCTAATAGCCCTTCCATCGAAGAGCTGGTCAAAGCCATCAACATTGATCATTATCCTATGAGAATACAGTGCGATGGTACTGCAAATTTAATGGGTGATTTCGTGGTTAAGTCAGCCATGGGAAAATCTTTTGACGCCTTCAGAAAAATACTTTGTAAGCAAAAATTGGATGCTTATTTCAGGGATAGCTGCTTTGGGAAATATCTTGATTTATCAGAGGACAACAATGCTCGTTTCCAAATGAAAATAGTATATGAATTTCTCAAGCATAGGTTTATGTATGAAAACAAAGATAAAATGGATGAGGTGTGGATAAATTACTGTGGCATGCCTGTTTGTTTTGGTTGTAAGGAGTTTTCCATAGTTATTGGACTAAAATGTTGTCCTCCTTCTCAAGTTATACCTATTCTAACCCAAAAAAATCATCCCGCACACCCAAAAAAGGCAAAGGCAAGTCGTGTGATCGTGATGACCTGGTGTCCATTGTTGGATCAAGCTTAAAAAATAAAAATTTAATAGAAGCGTTGAAAGATAAAGTACTTTCAAAGAAGCACAAACAGTCATTATGCTTGGTTTGGTTTGTACATAATATTCTTTGGGCGAGAGAAGTTAACAACAATATAAACCTTGATTTAATAAAGCTCTTTGAGGATCTTGAGGCATTTAACAGCTATCCATAGGGGTATGAAAGCTTCAAAATGACTGTCAAATATTTTTTGACTCCGTTAGCGCCAAAGACAGTCAACTTATATGACTTCCCATGGGCTTTCATGGTAAATGTTTCTTTCTTCTATTATGATATCATTTATTTTTTTTTGCTCAATAATGATTTTGATTTATTGGCATTATTTTATAGGCTTGGGCGTTTGAATCCATTCCTTATTTGAGACAACAAGTGAACTACTAGGAAGGAGTTTCTTATCCAAGAATCTTGAGATAGTTATCGGCCAAAACTGATAAAAATGCAAAATTTCTTGATTTCTTTAACCCCTCGAAGGATGCAGTAAGTATAATTATAATTAATTTTTTCTTTTAATTAATATTTTTTTTGAATGATCTAATCATTATTCTAATATATGTAATATTTGTGTTAGAATATTCATCCATCGCTTGTTCTGATCAATCTAAGGTTAAAGATGCCATTTTTTCTTACTTTATGGTATGTGAAAACTTTACCGGAACCTATGGTCATTGACAGAATAAAAATGGAATTGTTTGGAGCAACAACCATTACAAGAAAAATAATTTTGGATGGTGGGCTTGTTATAGTTGATGGAGCTGTTGGTGGTGGTAGTGGTATTGCTGTTGGTGCTAATGATGCTTCTCTTATAGTATTTAAAGAAAACCATTATGAGTATGATCATACTGGTTATACAGATTTTACCTCTCCCAACGAATGTTCTGCATGCAAATATCATGACTGTAGGGTGAAACATGATGTAGTGATTAATGCTATTAATGCATTAACTGCTTCTATAAAGGAATTGACATCTAAGAGGGGTCTCATTCCATCAAAGAGGATTTTATTTCCATCTGATCCATTAGAGATTAGGGCCAAGAGGAGAAGGAGAGTGATTTCCAGGGCATTACCAGGCATCCAAAGAAGCAAAATTGCAACTCCTCTGTCTATGTGTTGCACTGACCAACGTACAATGTCTAAAGGAGAGCAGCACAGGCTGGAGAAGGTGAATATATTACATGTCTTCCAACTGACAAAACAAACAGACATATATCTGTTTCAACAGATGACACATCTTCTGAAAATTATCAAATAGATATATACATCTATTGCAATAGTTGACTAACCTGTTGCACCAGATACTTTATCTAGTGCGACATTTGTCTCATCTATTTTAGCAAATCAAACAGCTCTTCGTACTACTTTTATTTGTACCAACAAATGACCTATCTGCTGCAACAGATGATTCATATATTGCAATGGATGGTTCATCTATTGGAAATTATCACACAGGGTCTTTCTCATATAGAAATATTTCCCAACAATTGATTCATTGTTGTAACAGAAATATAATATGTTTGGGGCAATTTAAAATGGGAGGAAGACCTGTTTGATTTGCTAGAAGAGATGAGTTATCCTTTTCCATTTTGTTGTATCTCCGTGATTAACATTGACCAATTCTGGCTTTCCAGGTAGATATAGAAGAAGCTTCTGTTGAACAGTATTGACAATATACTACTCTTTTTACGGAAATATGGAGAACAGAAAGCGCAGAAACTGTACGCAAGCAACAATAAAGATCCGCGACGAGCAAAGCCAAATTCCATAGCACCTGATGAAGAACAACTTGTCCATACTGAGTAGATCTTTATAGCTTGAGCCTTACAAAGAAATACTTGGTAGTATACTTAAATTGTTGTTGATGTATTTGTTAAGATCTGTACCATAACAATTTTTTTACATTTCATTTATTTGTTGACTTATTTCAGCTAATTTATGAAGGATTCGATTTATTTTATTTTTTCTATGAATTTTATTTATTCCTTAGATTTGAACTTATTAATTGAAAAGAAATACTAGAATCAAATATTGCAACAGATAATGTATCTGTTGCAACAGATGACACATCTATTGGAAAAATCAAACAGATTTAGACATATGTTGTAACAGGTAGGTGATCTGTTGGAATTTATCAAACAGGTCTTTCCACTATTGCAACAGATAGACTTTAAATAAAAACATCAAAATAATGCAACAGATGACACATCTATTGGGAAAAAGAACAGATTTAGACATATGTTGCAACAGATGGACTTTATCTATTGTAATAGAAGACACATCTATTGGAATAATCAAACAGATTTATACATATGTTGCAACAGGTAGGTTATCTATTTGAATTTATCAAACAGGTCTTCCTACTGTTGCAACAAATGGACTTTAGATAAAAACATCGAGATAATGCAATATTTGACCAACCTATTACAACAGATAAACTATATGTCAGAACAGGTAGGTTAACTGTTACAACGGATGGAGAATCTATTGCATTATAAAAATTCAAATTTCATTGGAAATAAAAAATTGCCACTACGTGTAAAAAGATTAAAGTGAATTGAATTGAAATAAAAAAGGCGCAACCCATCGAAGGTGTTCAGTTCAAACACCTAAATTAAAATAGGCATCAAGTAGACATGTTCATTTTAAACACATAAAATAAAATAGGCATCAAATGTGTCAGTGTCAGTCTGGCACATTTTGCTAACTTGCCGTCACTTGTCTCCCAACGGTTATTTTTCCCCCATTGTCTTATATATTCATCTTCCTCCTAAAATTTAACCCTAATTTCTCAAATCTTCTTCTTTATCATCATCTTCTTTTATCTATCCAAATTCTTTAAATTATTACTTTCATTTTTTTCAACTGACCTTAACAATGTCGAGCGCATCTTCCACTATTTTTTGTGATAAAGATTTTTAATATTGTAAGTACGGTCATGAAGCTCTGTTAAAGACTTCTTGGACTCAACAAAATCTGGGTCGTAGGTTTTTTACTTATAAGATTTCAAATGTAATATTTTTTTATTTAATTAGTTGATTAATTATTGACTTGTAATTGTTTTGTAATTGTGTTCTCTTTTTTTTTTATAGAAATTGGGTGGATGCGATTACTTTGATTAGTGTGAAAAACGACACCCTTCCCAAGAAAATCGTGGAATCTGGTGTTTGTTGAACAAAGTCAAGGCTTCTGAAGAGAAGGAAAATCGAGCAAGAAGATACTACATTGTTGCCGTTATTGCTACTGGTTTGGTGTTGTTGGGCATGTGGATATTGAACTCTAGTTGCTAAAATTTTCATGGTGGTGTGTGTATTTTCTACTGGTTTGTTGTCGACGAGCACATGGATATTCAAGCGTAACTGTTGGAAAATATCAAAAAGATTTAGGCATATGTTGAAAATTTTGGGTCATCTATTGGAAATTATCAAATAGGTCTTCCCTCTATTGTAACAGATTTGACTTAGATTATTAGATTATTCATAGAAATAACATCAGCGTAAGACAATAGATGACCAACCTATTCCAACAGATAAAATATCTGCCAGAACGGATTAAAGATATTTTACAACAAATTGATAATCTAATCTATTGCATTATAAAAAACTCAACTTTCATCAAAAAAAATTATTGCCACTACATGTACATGTAATAAAGTGAAGGGTGACTTGAAATTAAAAATTTATATTTCACAGGCTCTTCTATACACACACGCTTCAAGCGTCCAGTTAGTACCCCATAAGCCCGGACCTCTTGCAGGTTTGCCACAGCATTGTTTCATAGTAAATTCGTTGGTTCAGCCATTTATGTACCAGTCAGCAAACATTCGATATGTGCAAGAGCGTGCAAGCTGCTCTCTTTAGCGGCATCATCTTTTGGAAGGATCATTCCCCTATTCAACCTTCAAAATCCCATGATTTCTTAATCAACACTTTCTTTGGCAAATGATTTATCAATTTATTTTCCCTCAATAAGATGGGCAACAGCACCATCAGTGGCTCCACGAGGAGAAAAAGATCGAAATCATCAATGGGAGGTACGTTGGAGTCATAAATATTAATCTTTCCCTCCTTGAGTAGTATCTCAATAGCCTAATTATTCATGTCATTTACGCTAATGACTGCAAGAATTCTTTTTGCCTCGGTCCAGCTCTTGCAGTATGGATTTGGCCTGTCCCCTTTAACATATCTTAATGTTTCTTCTTCATCCAAGACCAATGTAGGAACTAGGAAATCAAGTCCCACGTTATGGGTTGATGCCGCTCCATTGAGTTGATCGTACCTATTCTCGAGCTTCTTACGGAAGTCAAGGTCCATTATCCTATTGGTAGCGTCATAAGCTTCTCGGTACATTAATTGTCTTTTCCTCATAAGGAAGAGAATTATGTCAACATATTGTTAGATAAGAAGTAAATTTTTAAATAGGTTAATAATTGTAAAGATGCAACGGATAGTCCATCTGTTGCATAGGGTTCTCTGAATCAATAATCCAATGCAACTCTTACAACAGATAGATAGTAAGTTACAACAGAACCACAACCAGTTGCACCAATATCCCAGCTGTTGTAACAGATGTGAAATCTATTACGTAGCTTCTTCTTCATGGGGTAGATTAGAAGGGCTAGGTTAGGAAAAGTAAACTTTCCTTGTCCTCGTATGGTATACGCATATCAGTCATAGTCTTGATGTCTTGTGGCGAAAAGAGAGGCTTGGGGTAATCTGGTCTGCCTGGCTTGGCATTCTTAGCCTGTTACAGATCCCACTTCTCTTCGACACTAAGTTCCACATATATTTCCACCTTCTTGACTGTCCCCTGAACTTCAACAACTTTTGGAGAGGGAGGAATTGTAATTTCTTTTGATTTTCGAGCGGAGAGTTCGTCTCTAATTGCTCTTTTCTTTCTCCTAACCAACGTTGTAGGATTGTGTGGCTCCCTCACCTTCTTGGATAGTAAGAAACACCTCTTGTATTTGAATTTCTTGATAGCTTTAGGGATAGCCTCTACTTTTTCAAAGAGTTTATCCTGTCTGTCCTTGTACTCATCGCATTCGCAATGAGAACACGAGGGTGAAGAGGGGTGAGAGGGACTTATGTAAGGGCAAAAAAGGGTGTTCTCATACATATTTGTTCTTTATTGAGCATCAACATGCTCATCATCATGAGTGGTAGCAGCATCAGCATGCCTGCCACCAATACCAATAACTCTACAAGATAAAGCACCCGAATCTGCCTTAGTAAAAGGTTGGTCATGAAAAGCCTCAACATTAGGCTGACCTTGCCTAACTGCTCTTCTTATGGCTGTTGCTTTAGCCAATTCCTTCTTTATTAACTCCACCGTTGGGTCTACGATAGTATCAATATGACCTAGAGTAATATAAAAAGTCATACCGACTCCTCCTCTGTAGGCACGATCCATGGATGCACAACCTATAAAATAGGAAAAAAATAGATGCATTTAAATCATATAATATAATAATTTTCACAGTTAGGTTACATTTTAAAAAAAAGAACCATCTGTTGCATAGTTTGCAGTATATGGTTAAAATCCATTTGAGTCTGGTTTAGAAACAGAGCAACACATGGATAATCTGATGAAAAATATCAATCATCTGTTACAACAGCTGTATAAGATGGGTAATCTGTTATATAGAAAATGATCAATAGATGAATGATATGTTATCAGATTAAACATCTGTTGCATAATTTGCAATAGATGGTTAATCTTTTAGAAGCCGGGTTCAGAGAACCAAAGCAACAGATGGGTAATCTGATGCAAGATATACCCTATCGCAATAGATGTCCCATCTGGTGCATTAGATATAACATTTATTGCACCAGATATAACATCTGTTCAATATCTTTCTTATCTTTAAGTAGAATTATTTTATTTGAAGAAGACGTACTGCATCATCCGAAGGGTTAAAGAGATCAGCCTCCTTAATATTGGTGTTTCTCTTTGCAGCCAACCACCTAAACATCCTTGGATGAGAAACCTCATCCGGGTAATCCATTAACTGCTTTCGGAGGGGAGAAATGGCTTTAAATTCCCAAACCTAAAAAATGTAAACAGGAAGTGAGCAAAAAAAATCGTAATAACTATAATCAATATAAATCAATGGATGAGTAAAATTATTGATTAATTTTACCATGAAAGCCCAAGGAAAGTCGTATAATATGGTCGTCCCTGAGGATAGCTTTTTCAGTAAATATTGGAAAGTCAAGTAAAAGCTATCATATCCCCAGGGATAATTGTTGAATTTATCAAAATCCTCAGCATGCGCCAACAAATCATCTTCTATGCCCTTGTTGATGTCTCTTTTCAATATAAATAAATGGGCAAACCAAACTAAGCAGAATTGCTTCCTGTACTGCTCTGGTATGGTTTTATCATTGATATCTATCAACAAATCCGATGCTTTATATCCACATCGAGCAATGTTAAAAAACCCATCTATTTTTCCCTTGAATTTTCTTGGCTTGGATCTTTTGTGGAGTGGTGGTCCTTTTGGATGATGGCATCTTAAGCCCGTCACTATGGTAAACTGTTGCAAGCCAAAATAAATAGGCATGCCACAGTAGTTGATCCAGATTTCATCCTTTTTCTTTTTGCCCCCCTCCTTTGGATCTTTATCATCGCCCGCGTACTTGATCCTGCGCTTGAGAAGACCATATACCATCATCATAGGTAAACGGATATGGGCAGAGGGGTTCTCAGGCAGCTCAAAAAAGTGTCCAAAGCAGCTCTTCTTAAAAAGTCCGCCTATGTTTTTGTTCTTCATAATTTTTATAGATCATCTTCTTTCTCTTTTTGACTCTCCAATTCCTCCTCTTTCTCACTTTTATTTTCTTCATTACCATCTACGGACCCTTGTCCACCTCCCTCAATATTTTTTTCACATCTTTTCATAGCTTTAATTTTCCCTGAGTGAGATTGTTTAGGCAGCTCCTCCGAATCCCTCTGTACTGTAGCCTTTTTTGGAGTGGTCAGATGTTGATCCACTTTCACTTTCTTTTATTTTGGGAGACATGTTTTACCTTTAGATAAAGAAAAATAAAAATTACATTACAGTTGATATATGCATAGATTTTAAGAAATACATTACAAACACCACTAATACCGACACACCAACAACCACCGCCACAAAACCACCAACTAATGCCAACAAACAAACAAACTCTATGAATACCGACACCACCACAAACACCACCAACTAATGCCACCACGACGACCACAAACACTACCACCACCACCACCACCAACACCACAAATACCATCCAATTATACCACGATAGTCAACGGAACTCTGCGATGAAAACTAGGGATTTCTCAAGTTTTTCCTACGATTTTACCATCAAAACTCATAATTGTAAACCCATTCTTGAAGATAATACAACTAAAAGTTTTATTTTTTATCATTAACTTAAAATCCCTTATTTTTTATTAAAAAAAACAAATATAGAGCTCTTCTCGAACTCTGTTGCCTACAAAGACAAAGAAAACGACTGATACAAGCAAGAATGAAGTCAAAAATAACACCTATGTGGTGAAAATGAGAAGAAAAGTGATCTGTCATGGAGGGTTGAGCAAATTTGTTGAGTAGTTATTGTTTGTACTATATTGTTGAGTGAGAATGAGAGAGAAAGAGCCAGACCTCGAATTTGAAATGATGAAATATTTTGTATGGGTTGATTTGTATTTTGGAAAAGAATGACAAGTAGTTTTGAAAATATTAATTTGGTCTGAAATAATCTTAATTATTTTTAAAATCATAAAATATATGTGTAATTTTTAATCCTCTCATCATGCAATTTCCGAAACGGTAATTCAATTGAAATTGTATAAAAAAAATTAAAGTTGTAGTTGACCGAGTACTTTAGGAGGTGACCCTATAAAAACTCACCCTATAGATAGATAGATAGATAGCTTTTTAAAGATCATGAAGATAATCTCTTTCATATTTGAATTTGATCTGGAAAAGGAATCTACTAATTGAAATTATAATAATTTACGAAAAAAGAATTTACTGCAGTAATTTATAAAAAAGAAATTTACTGCTTTCTTAAACAGTAAATCTTGTTGTATATATATTTTAGTAGCAACACTTTTATAAAATACAAAATACAACTTGATAATAATTATGAAATAGTTGCTATTAAAGTTTTAATTATAGCTATAAGTTTGCTACTTATGAAAAATTCCCTTAAATGAATTAGGGGGACAAAAAACCTAAATCACCGATTAAGGTGTCATCCTATGTAATTTCCTGAATTTCTCACACATGGGGCAAGGTATTAAATAAATTATGTCTTGGCCTGTTAACCATCAACTAAAATAATTAACTAACCTTTGTTAAATTATGTTCTCAGTCAACTTACTAGAAGAGTCTTCTAGGGAAAAAAATTCTAGTGCTCAAAATTATATCAAAAGCCTTGAAATCGTACTGATCACATCACTAACCCAAAATCCATAACAAGGGATTCTACAAGAGTTCACTAAGACCTTACCTATACCATAGAGTTGGAGAGGTTTCCGATAGACACTACTAAAAAAAATAGTTTTACCAACCATAAAAACCCAACCACAACTTGTGGTCGCAATAAAAGCGATCACATGTGATCGTTTTTATATTTTAAAATTATAAAATAATAATTTCAAGAATTTTTATATTAATTATTATTTCTTTAAGAAAAATACATTTTTAAAAAACGGTCACTTGTGGTTTCTTTTTTATTTTATAAAAATGCACTAGAAAATAATTTAAAAAAAGACATTTAAATAATTTAATTAAAAACTATTTTTAAGAAGCAGCCACTTGTGGTCGGTTTTGGAAGTAAAAACATAAAAAAGAAAATTATTTAAGAAACTGACCACTAGTGGTCGCTTTTTTATTTAAAAAATGAAAAATAAATTGTGACCACTTGTGGTTGATTTTCTTTAAAAATTAAACAAAAATATTTATATAAAAAAGACCACAAGTGGTCTCTTTTCTATTTAAAAAATAGAAAAAAAATATTTTAAAAAAGAGACCACTTGTGGTTGCTTTTTATTAAAAAATAATTGCAAAACAACCACTTGAGGTCACTTTTAATTAAAATATATGTTTGAATTATTATATGTAAAATCAAATATATTATTTTTTAAGATAACACTGATCACACGTAATTGATAACCAATAATATAATAATAAAAATCAATTAAATTTAGATTTTGTAAAAAAATTATACTAAGAAATATATCAAATAAAATAATTAAATTATGTTGAACATAATCTTTATCTTTTACTTATGTTTTAATATATAAAATAAATATTTTATGCTGTATATACATTAAATTACGTTAAGCGTAATCTTTGTATAATGAATATATCTATATCATACAGTTGAGGTAATAATATTATGCTACTATTGGAGTTATAATAATGTAACCTACATGGATAATTGATAATTCATCAGAATATAATGAATGTGTTGTATTATGAGGTAAAATACTTGTGGATGTGATATATATAGTATGTATTCAAGAGTTGATAAATATATATATATAATGTAGTGATCGATCGATGAATCATGTAGTAAAAAAAATAGCAGAATCTATCCAAACATATTGAATACCTTAATTTGAAATGATCAAAGTAATAGTATACTGTACGTTGAGTTATATTAATGTAATCTAATCAAATTAATCGATAACTCATCAAAGTATGTATATGAAATACGTTGCATTATATTACGGGGCAATATACTCCTGTACGTATGTGATGTATATAGTACATATTTAGAAGTTGATAGTCGATAGTGTGTATGTGTGTGTGTATGCAGAGGTATATATACTGTATATGTATATATATATATATATATATATATATATATATATATATATATATATTATGAAGTAAAGGTATAATAACATAAGATAAACTAACTAATAATTCATCTGAGTGTATGTGAATTATGTTGTATATTATTATGGGGTAATAAAGTCATGCATGTGATGTATATAGTACGTATTTTGTAACGACCTAAAAATTTGATGAAATATGTGAAATTTGTGATTTTGTGTGATTTGACTATTTTACCCCTCCTCGTATTTGAATTATGGTACTTCTGAGGGGTGGGAGTGATTGACATGATTTTTGATGTATTTTGGTATCATTTATGCGATATTGTGGTCTTTAATGGCTTTGAGAGCCTTATTTTAGACTTATGGGGATATATTTTGATTCGTGCAAAGAATTTCCAAATGGATTACACAACAGCTCCAAAATATTGATTTTAGTCTAGGTAGACCTTTGGTTTGGGCTCCGATGTACCTGAGCTCATTTCGACTGATTGATCAGAAAGTTGGAAAACTAAAAATATGGGTGTAGGACCCACATTTGATCTAAATGACCTCGGATGGAAAATTCAACTTTCTAGCAGATCCGTAATATCAATTTTAGGTTTTTAGCATATTTGATATAATTTTACGGCTTTTAAATCTCATTTCGACCCTTGGTTAGAAAAATTGTGATTTCGAGTTTCGGGGGTCAACTTTGTGAAAATGATGTATTTCTTTGAAAATCTGACTTCGCCAACGCATCTGAAATGTCGAATTTAGTATGATTTCATAGTTCACTTGCATATATCGGTGTCTGAATGAATCCCGGTCACCCCATCAAATTTCGGGGTGAACTTGAGCACAAAAATTTGGAGCAAAAAAACCAGAAAAACTGCAATATAAAACCTTTTTTTTTGGCATATTTTGCTCATTGTTTTCATCTTACCTCTTGAGAGTTAAACCTTTAAATAGTATGAGATCTTAAAGTGAATATTGTGGAGACTTGGGAAGCTAGATTAACACATATTTTTTTATTTTATTTCGAATTTAAGGTAAGAATTCACCATTTTCTTAGTAATTTCTTGATAAATTTCTCAAAACCCAAAAAATCTTAGGGCTTGATTTTAAACCCCAATTTCACTTCTTTTTACTTGAAAAATATTTTTATCTTATAATTACTAGTTTTTCATCAATTTAACCATCAAAACAACTTCGATTCTTTATTTTAACCTGAATTTCAAAGATTTTATCCGGTAAAGCTCAAAAATGATTTTTCTTCTATTAGAACCTCGTTTTTTAAATCGATTTAGCTTGAGATTTCAGCTGTAAATCTCTAAAAATATTTAGAACATGTTTTTGAAGTAAAATTCTGATTTTGCACTTCTTTTTCAGAAACTCGTTCGGGGGTCCGTTTTGACCCTGAACCAAAAGTAGTCAATATGGGTGTCGTTGGTTTTGTTTTGATGCGTAGATTTCATATTTGATGTTTTTAGTGGAGGTCATTATTTTTCGTGAAAAGCAAGGTCATGAGTTCAAAGTGTAGCGGACTAGTTTTGACTTTTTGAGGTAGGTTATGGCTTAACTCTTTCAAACTGGGATGAGTAGTAAATAATGATACAAAATGCATGTTAAGGGTGGGAACTAATCATAAAAAATGGCTATTTATGTGTTGTGCCCGTGTGGGGGCCTATATATGATGTAATTATCAAAATTGAGTTATTATGTGATATGTGTGACCGTGTGGAGTGTTATGGATATTAATAGCCTAGAATACATGTGAATAATTGTATTGTGTTGTTAGGATGCTTAATATGGTACCATTGGTGTATTGTGATTATATTTATACTTTATTTGGCATATGAGACATGTGGAAATTCGTGGATAAAACTGAAAAAATGAGTGGATATTGGCTCACATGGTTGTGGAAATATATCATTGTAGTTGGTTGTGAAAATACTCATTGTAATTGGTTGTGAGCATTACATCCTCATTTCATACCCATTCATGAAACATTGGTACCACCGTGGCAACATCTTAGAAACACTGGCAACACTTTTTTAAAAGCTTCCTCGAGGGATGTGCCGGGGAGGAGATATTGTAACACCTTATAAAACCCTTTCCAAATGATTTTCCAAAAATGAGATATGAGATATGTGGATTGTATACGGGTTTACGAACTCTCATGGGTCATGCGTTGGGAAACTTGCCTCCATAGGTGTATATGGGGATTGTACAATGATCTTGGAGGTTATGCAATGACCTCGTGCATCATCATCATCATCATATACATTTCACTTTTTGTGTTATGTTGTATTGTATTTCCATATTGACTTGTCATCTATGTATTTATCGTATCTTCTTTTACTTGTATTTAATAATCTTATATATGCATATTTCCCCTTGTTCTTCTTATATGTGATATAATACATACTTTTGTTCTATCTTAGTGTGATGTTGCAATATATGTGAGATATATTAGAACTGTTAGTGCAAGCGGTGTGAGCTACCATTGTGGAATATTTTCTGATTGCAGGTGACGTGCCCTTAGTGTATATTTTGTATGCTTTATTTACTACTTTGCTTGGTCGGCCTATGACACATAATGAGTATAAGTGGACCATACTCATGCCTAATGCGCCCTTTCGGTGCAGGTCCTAGCTCGAGTGCGCCTCATCTTAAGTAACTCGAGTGATTGTTGGAGCTTCCATGGTAGCAGTTGGACATTCATACGTCTGAAGTTCACCGCTATCTTTCTACAGTAGTTATGTCTTTATTAGTATTCAGAGATAGATATAATTCCTTTATGGTTATTTTTGTATGTATTTGACTCTTGAATTGAATTAATAGTTCTTACACTATTGACACCCTGGTTTAGGGCATGATTGGAATTTTGAATAAGTTTTTTCTGCATTTTTATGATTACTTATATGGTTTGACTTTATTCTAGAAGCCTTAACTTGGGATATTTCTATCTTTTTCTCTTTTTGTATCAGTTTGGGTGATAGGCTTACTTGTCAAGGTACGCCGTGACAAGTGCCATCATGACCTTCATTTTTGGGTTATGACATATTTGGATGTAGATAGCCAATCAAATCTATGTATATATATGTATATCTCGTGTATTGACGTATGCAGTAATCAAAAGCTAGATAACTGAATCTATATATCAAAATATTTTGAATAATACGTTGATATCATACTATTGAGGAAATACGTATACTAATTGTTTCAGTGTAGACAATGATATATTGTTGAAATTATAATAACGTAAGATAATTAATCGATAATTTATCTGATTAACACACTGTATTATGAGGTATATATATAATATCGTATCTAAAATCTAATTAACCAAATATTTATCCCGATTTATAAAATGCATTGATATTATTATATGATTCAGGAAATATACTACTCATGTTAATATGATGATAAAATAACCAATTATCCGATTAATATATTAAATTATTTAGATGCTATTATACATATTATATAATTTATTTAAATTTCAATTTTTTGAATAAATTTGTTTTTACAAATTTTAAACGGACCACTTGTAATCGGTTTTCCCAAAATGCTTATAATACCTAATTCAGCCCAGTAATTTGACCCGACCTGGCCAGCCCATCCTACTTGCCCTTTTTCCCTTTTTATTACCCTAGCACCAATGGATAATACACTTTTCTTTTACAAATAACTCTCACACAGCTCTCTACCAATGAAAATCTCAGCGACCTTAACAATGAAAATCTCGGCGACCTCACAAACAAAAGCAGCAACACAGCGATGGAAAAGCAGCGACACATCGACAAAAGCAGTGGAACAATAGTACACTTTCTATTTTCTCTCTCGGAGTTCTTTTTTGGGATTGGGGGTGAGTCGGGAGAGGAGAGGGTATGTGTATATATGTGCATTCTAACAAACATAGCTGCTTATTGCTATGTTTTTACGGATGCTGATGCACATTTGACTATGCCTTTTTCATTTTATGACATAATTGAGCCAATTGGTACTCTTTTGTCTATTTACCCCCTCTTTTTGTGTATGTGGGGGGTGAGGGGTAGGGTTGAAGGTGGGGTTGGAGGTATGTGATTTAATACCCCATTTTTTTTCTATTTCAATTCAGCTAAAAAGAGGCACACCAGAGACTTACGACTTGAAATTTTAGCTAAGTATTGGAGACTTAGTCTCATTTTTGGCCTCTAAACTGTTATGATTTTGTTCTTAACTTTCCCAACCTTAGAATTTCAATTTCTAAGTTATTTCATGACCAGGATAGTCCATAGTGTCTCCGGGGTGAGTTTCGGTATTTTTGGAGAAGGTTTTGGGCATGTTTGGTTGGCCAAAACAGAACATCAATACGATGTAGATGCGCTGCATTGGGTAGGCAATGCAACACATCGCTGATCGCGTCAGTTCCCAGTTTTTGTGTTATTAAATGATGGTTTATGGGGGCTATTGAGTCATTTACCCTCACCCAAATCCACCCAAAACACACAATTTTAGCCCCAAATAGCATAGATGCTTTATTATTCATCTTTTTCTTCTCCAAGAACAAAAGCCTTAGCTCTAAGAATCAAGAACAATTCCAAAAATCCTACTCCAAGAAATCCTATAATCCAAAGTTCCGGGTTCAAGAACTTCAAGAACAAGCTTCAAGAACACCATTAGAGATTTAAAAGTTCAAGCTTAGCCATTCAATTCATCAACCAAGGTATGTGGGGTTATGAACAAGGATACTTCTTTCATCCTTGTGCCCAAAACTAGTTTTTAAAGTTAAATTTACATGAAATTAAATGATTTACAGTCTAGGATTCATACCCAATTATCATTATTTGAAGATGTTGATGTTACAAGTGATTAAATGTTAAATTACATCTCTACTTTTGAATGGTTATACGTGTGAAGTGATTTTATATACATTGAGAGTTGAATTTCATGATCTTGACTAGAATTATGCAAGAATTTCAAGATTTTGATTATTGAGCATGAACTTTGTGATGATTTGATATTAGTTTAAAGCATGGGTTTTAAGCCCTAAGTTAAGTATTGATATTTTGAGAAGATTTAACTCTTAAGCACCCTATGACTAGCTTATTTTTAGATTTTGAGAAAGATTTGATCTTTTGATCCTCAGCTTAGATGTGGAATCCACATTACAGTTTTTAGAAAATAGATTAGTTTTGTTATAGTTTAAAATAGACAGATGTATAACTGGTTTTCATTACAAACCCTTATGCTAGCTTTTAAAGTGGGTTTCCTATAGAATGAACATACAAATTTAAAGGGAGTAGTATTTAGCACTGAGTTAGTTATGTTTACATGCCCCAGAACTACGAGCCAATATAGGTACAAATTATTCAGTTATTCCCATTTCTATATAGATGACAATTACATATGTGATCACTCAGATTAGGTTATATTCCTTGGAAAGAGTATGAAACCTCTTCCCAATGTGAAGTTTTCCCATTAGGGAAGTAAGCATTGGACACTATGATAGCTCACATAGTGTATGTTAGTTAGAAGCACCTCCCTACAGAAAAGAGTAGCTTTAACAGAAAAACTTTTAGAAACTAAGTGTAAAGGCTCACGATTTTATTCAGATATTGTTTTACATAAGTCATTAGCCATGGGATTTCCATTTTTAGTTTACAGATACAAAGGTAATTCGTTTTACACTTATCTTACATAAATTGAAAACTGATTACAAGTAAAACATTTAGAACTAAATGTTATGGCTCACAAGATTTATACAGTATGCTTTATTTTTCATAATTTATGATTTTCAATTTTTAGTTATTCAAGCTAATGTGAGTCATTTACATATAACATGCATTATTTTATGAGTATATGTAAATGTTGAGATATTGTTTTACTTATGTATCCACCCACACATGCTCAGTACATTCCAAAGGTACTGATCCACATATATATCTATGTTTGTCTCATAATGTAGGTTCAGGTTGTCAGTTCTAGCAGTGTGATTGACCCAGAGCATCCCAATCTACATCCCGAAAGTTGGTGAGTCCTTATAGTTCGAGGACCCAGTTATTCAAATTTCCAATTTTTGAGATTTGCTTATCTAGTTATGTCAGACGGTTTGAGTCAGCTAGGGGTCTATCCCAACGACTCTCTAGTAGTAGTATTAGAGGCTTGTCTGACTATTAGATATATTTCAGTTTTTCAGTATTGGTTTTTTCAAATTTCCAAGTTAAGTATTTCCCGACATTATGTTCAGTTGGACTCAGTACAGTTCAGATAATTTTTTAGTATTTTTAGCATACCACATACTTATATTATTTTTACTTGGGTGTTTAAAATAAGTAACATGCTTTCAGAGTTAGCTCAGGAATACTTGTAGTTTAAACCACCGTGTGACATCTCGAGACCCATTATTCGGGCATTACAAACTTAGTAGTAGTGCCTAAGATTTAAAGAGTCCTAGAGAGTCAGACAAGCCGTGTTACGTAGAGTCTTGATCATGGATGTGAAGCACGCCATATTTATGAGCGAGAGGCTATGGGATATTTTAGGAAATCATCCTTTTATTTCATTAGCTATTATGATTATAGTGTCTATATCTGCTTTTAACTCATGCTCTTATGTGACAGTTGAATATGCCTCCTTATCGAGCTATTGAACGCAGAAATGATAACCATTTACCCCAGCTTGTTGACCCTCTGAATGAGAATGTATCCCATGCTAAATTTTGGGCTACCTTTTAGGTGTTGGCCCAAGCTGTGACTTCCAATATTTAGGGCAACCATCAGGTAGCAGTCCCGCTTCAACAAAATAGTGATTTGCAACAGCCAGAATTTATGACTTCATGAGAATAAATCGACTTGAGTTCTTTGGGTCAAAAGTAGGTGAGAACCTATAACTTTACTTAGATGAGGTGAGAAAGATCACCTAAATTATGTATGTCACTAAGGAGGAGAGTGTAGAATTGGCATCCTATAGGCTGAAGGATATAGTGTATGATTGGGTGGTTATATGGAAGAATAGTAGAGGAGAGAATGCTAATCCTATAAGTTGGCAGGTATTTTAGGACATATTTACAGATAGGTTCTTTCCACTTGAATTAAAAGAAGCTAAGGTAGAGGAGTTTGTGAACCTGAGGCAGGGCTTGATGATAATGAAAGAGTATTACCTTTAGTTTAATCAGTTGTCTAAGTATACCCCTGATACAATGGCTGACCCTAGGTCGAGTATAAGTAAGTTTGTTACTGGAGTATCTTATTTAGTAGTCAAGGAGTGTCGGACTGCCATGCATATTAGGGATATGGATCTTTCTAGTCTAATGGCTCATGCTTAATAGATTGAGCTAGAAAAGTTAAAAGGGGAGTGAGGGGAAATAAAAAGGCTAGAATCAGTTGAATATGGCCAAACAAAGTTTGGAAGGGGAAATCATTCATAGTTTTAGGGTCAATCTTCTATGCCAATGCAATCTTTAGCCAGTGCTCCATCCCCCAGAGCTAGACAAGAGTAGTAGGATAAAATTTATATGTCCAGGTCTCAAAATAGAGTGAGCGGAAAATGCAATTATCTTTCACGTGCTAAGTATGGTAAGAATCATCCTGGTGAGTACTTGTTGGGATAAAAAGGTTGTTATGGTTGTGGTAAGTTGGGTCATGGAATCAAAGAGTGTCCGTATGTGAAGTAGGGAAATAGGGATGTTCATTCTCAGGCTCAGGCTACTAGTGCACCAACTCCTTTGGGTCATCTAGTCCCTTAAGGCGAATCTTCCAATATCGGTGGCGGTTAATGCCAGAATTGGTTTTATGCTTTACCATCCCACCAGGAGTAGGAGAGTTCACCAGATGTTATTACTGGTATGCTTTATGTCTTTTTTCTTGATGTTTATGTGTTGTTATACCCTGAATAGAATCTTTTTTATGCGATCCCATTAGTTGCAATAAATTTTGAAGTAGGTACTAAAAAACTCCCTAAGCCTTTCTTAGTTTCTACCCAGTGGGTAAGTCAGTTGTTGCCAAATAGATCTATAGAAAGTGTCCTATCACTGTCCTTCATAAGATCATCCTAGCAGACTTAATAGAGTTAGACATAGTCGATTTCGACATTATTCTTGGTATGGATTGGCTTCATTCCTATTATGCATCTATAGATTGTTGCACACAAGTTGTGAAGTTTAAGTTTCCTAATGAGCCAGCCTTTGAGTAAAAGGGTAATTTAGTGTCTCCCAAGATTTATTTTATATCCTATATCAAATCCAAAAAGTTGATATCAAAAGGGTGCATCTACCATCTAGTTTGACTCAAAGACACTCAATCTTAGGCTCCAATAGTTAAGTCAGTCCGAGTAGTCAATGAGTTTCCTAAAGTTTTTCCTGAAGATTTGCTAGGGGTGCCTCCTGATAGGGAAATAGAATTTGGTATTGACCTTATTCCAAATACTCAGCCCATATCTATTCCTCTATATTATATGGTTCCAGCTGAGCTTAAGAAGTTAAAAGAGCAGCTTAAAGATCTCTTAGATAAAGGTTACATAAGGCCCAGTATTTCTCTATGGGTCTCTCCTGTCCTATTTGTATGAAAGAAAGATGGTTCTTTGCGAATGTGTATTGACTATCGTTAGTTGAATAAAGTCACAGTGAAAAATAGATATCCTCCTCTTCCTAGAATTGATGACTTATTTAACCAACTCCAAGCTGCAAGTTACTTCTCCAAGATAGACCTTATATCTGGTTATCACCAGCTTAGAGTAAGGGAATGTACTATTCCTAAGACAGCCTTCAGAACTCGCTTGGTCATTTTGAATTCCTAGTCATGTCCTTGAAGCTTATAAATACCCCAGTAGCCTTCATGGATTTAATGAACCGAGTATTTAAACAGTACCTAGACATATTTGTCATAGTATTTATCGATGATATTCTTGTCTATTCTCGTAGTGAGGATGATCATGCAGACCATCTTATAATTATGTTCCAAAATCTTAGAGACCACCAGTTGTTCGCCAAATTCAGCAAGTCTGTATTTTGGCTAAGGTCAGTAGCCTTCCTCGATCATATCATTTCTGGTGATAGCATTAGAGTTGATCCTCAAAAGACTAATGCAGTGAGAAACTGGCCTAGACCCATCTCTCCATAGACATCAGGAGTTTTTTGGGTTTAGCTGGCTATTATAGATAGTTTGTTGAGGGGTTTTCATCCATTACATCTCCTAGGTCCAGATTGACTCAGAAGAAAGTTAAGTTTTAGTGGTCAGATTCTTGTGAGAAGGGTTTTCAGGGGTTGAAGGTTCGACTCACTTCAGCCACAATCTTAGCATTACCTGATGGTACAAATAGATTCATTGTCTATTATGATGCTTCTAGAGTTGGTATGGGTTGTGTTTTGAAGCAGAGAGGTAGAGTCATAGACTATGCCTCTAGACAACTTAAGCCTCATGAAAAGAACTATCCGACTCATGATCTTGAATTAGCTATTGTTGTGTTTACTTTGAAAATCTGAGACACTATCTTTATGGGGTGCATGTTGATCTATTTACAGACTACAAAAGTTTATAGTATGTGTTTATGCAGAGAGAGTTAAATCTTTGTTAGAGAAGGTGGCTAGAATTGTTTAAAGATTATGACATGAGTGTTTTGTCTCATACAAGGAAGGCCAATATTATGGCAGACACCCTTAGTATACTGTCAATGAGTAGTGTTGCTCATGTAGAGAATAATAAGAGAGAATTAGTTTAAGAAGTTCACCGGTTAGCTAGACTGGGTGTGAGGTTGGTTGACTCAGCTAAGGGAACGTTTGGGTTCAGAGTAGCTCAGAGTCTTCTCTAGTTTCTGAAGTAAAAGAGAAGCGGGATGAGGACTCTAGTTTGGTCAAACTGAAGGGGTTTTCTCTTAAGAGGGAGATGGTGTGTTGATGTAACAGAGTAGACTGTGTTTGCCGTGTATTGACAATTTGGGCAGCTGATTATGGCTCGAGCATATGGTGTGCACTACTTGATTCACCCAGGAGCCACTAAGATGTACCGTAATTTACGGGAAGTCTATTGGTGGAAGGGTATGTAGAGAGACATAGCAAAATTTGTGGCCAAATATACAATTTTTCAACAGGTTAAAGTAGTGCACCAAAGACCTGGTGGCACATTGCAAGAGTTTGGTATACCCACTTGGAAGTGGGAAGAGGTGAACATGGACTTTGTGTCAGGATTACCCCACTCATGTCGGCATGATGATTCAATTTGGGTTATTATAGATAGATTGACCAAATCAGCCCACTTTTTGCCAGTTCACAGGTCCTTCACAGCTGAGGATTATGCTAAGCTATATATCAAAGTGTTGGCTAGATTACACAGAGTTCCCTTATCCATCATCTCAGATAGGGGTACTCAGTTTACCTCTCAGTTTTGGAAAGCCTTTCAGAAGGGAATTGGTACCAAAGTTCATCTCAATATAGAATTTTTACTCGCAGAAAGATGTTCAGGTAGAGAGGATCATTCAGACCTTAGAGGATATGTTGAGAGCATGTGTTATAGACTTCAAAGGCAGTTGGGATGACCATTTGCTGTTGATCAAGTTTTCCTACAATAACAGTTACTATTTTAGTATTTAGATGGCACCATTTGGGGCTCTTTATGAGAGAAGATACAAGTCACCTATAGGTTGGTTTGAAGTGGGTAAGGCCTCTTTGATAGGTCCATATGTGGTGTTTAAAGTGATGGAGAAAATCCAGCTTATTCAAGAAAGATTAAAGGCAGCTCAGAGTTGACAAAAAACTTATGTAGACATAAGAAGGAGAGATTTTGAACTTGAAGTTGAAGATTTTGTTTACTTGAAGGTTTCACCCATGAACGGGTGAAGAGATTTGGCAAAAAGGGGAAGCTTAGTCCCAGATATGTGGGTCCCTACAGGATATTGAGTCGTGTAGGGAAGGTAGCATATGAGCTTGAGCTATCGTCAGACTTTTCATCAGTTTACCTAATGTTTTATGTATCTTTATTGAGGAAGTGTATGGACGATTCAACTGGTGTAGTACCTCTAGAAAGCACAGATATTAATAATAGCCTTTTCATACGAAGAAATACCAGTAGAGAATCTTGATCACCATATCCGTAGACTAAGGAACAAAGAAGTTCCCATAGTCAAAGTTCTGTGGCAAAATCAGTCTGTAGAGGGTGACACTTGGGAAGAAAAAGCAGACATACAAACCAAGTACCCTCATCTCTTCTCTAAAAACTCAGACCCAACCTAAGGTAACAGTCTTTCTTAACTCAGTTCTTTTTCCAGTCTCAATTTCAGCCATATAGTTATTTTATGTCAATTCATGCACTCACAAATTAGTTCAGTCGCTCATTATGCTTTAAATTCAGTCATGCAGTTTTGTTTCAGTTATTCATGCCAGTACATAGTCTTAGTTCCTCAGTATCCTCAGTTTAACTAGTCTCATACAAGGATGAATGTTCTTTAGGGGGAGATAATTTAATACCCCGTATTCTTTCTAGTTCAATTCAGCTTAAAAGAGGTACACCAGAGACTTAGGACCTAAAATTTTAGATAAGTGTTGGAGACTTAGTCTCATTTTTGGCCTCTAAACTTTGATAATTGTATTCTTGACCTTCTCCACCTTAGAATGTCAATTTCTAAGTTATTTCATGATCAGGGTAGTCCATAGTATCTCCAAGGTAAGTTTCAAAATTTTTAGAGAAGGTTTGGGGCATGTTTGGTTGGCCAAAACAAAACATCGATGAGATGTAGATGCATCGCATCGGTGGCCGCGTCGGGTAGGGAACCGACACATCGCTAATCGCATCGAAGTGAGCAATGTGATGTGTCACTAATCATATTGGTACCCAGTTTTATGTTGTTAAATGAGGAATTATGGGGGCAATTGAGTCATTCACCCTTACCCAAATCTGCCCAAAACACATATTTTTAGCCCCAAATAGCATAAATACTTCATTATTCACTTTTTCTTCTCCAAGAACAAAAACCCTAGCTCCAAGAATCAAGAACAAATCCATAGCTCCTACTCTAAGAAAGCCTATAATCAAAAGTTCTGGTTCAATAACTTAAAGAAGAAGCTTCAAGAATAGCATTAGAGATTCAAAAGTTCATGCCTTTACATTCAATTCATCAAGCAAGGTATGTGGGGTTATGAACAAAGATACTTCTTTCATCTTTGTGCCCACAACTAATTTTTAAAGTTGGATTTACATGAAATTATATGATTTGCAGTCTAGGGTTCATACCCAATTATCATTATTTGAAGATGTTGATGTTATAAGTGATTAAATGTTGAATTGCATCTCTACTTTTGCATGTTTATGTGTGTGAAGTGATTTGATATGCATTAAGAGTTGAATTTCACTATCTTGATAGGAATTATGCAAGAATTTCAGGATTTTGATTACTGAGCATAGACTTTGTGATGGTTTGATATGAGTTTAAATCATGGGTTTAAAGCCCTAAGTTAAGTATTGATATTTTTAGAAGATTTTTCTCTTAAGCACCCTATGACTATCTTATTTTCAGATTTTAAGAAAGATTTGATATTTTAATCCTCAGCTTAGATATGGAATCCACATTACAGTTTTATTATAGTTTACAGAAAATACATTAGTTTTGTTATAGTTTAAAATAGACAGATGCATAACTAGTTTTCATTACAAACCCTTATGCTAGCTTTTAAAGTGGATTTCCTATAGAATGAGCATACAAATTTAAAGGGAGTAGTATTTAGCACCGAGTTGGGTATGTTTATATGCCCTAGAACTACGAGCCAATGTTGGTACAAATTATATAGATTATTCCTATTTCTATATGGATGACAGTTATAGATGTGATTACTTAGATTAGGTTATACTCCTTGGCAAAAATATGACACCTCTCTCTAACATGAGGTTTTCCTATAAGGTAACTAGACATTGGAAATGATGATAGCTCATATATTGTATGTCGGTTAGAAGAACCTCCTTATAAAAAATTGCAACCTTAATAGAAAAGAATAACAGAATAACTTTAAAAAACTATGTGTAATGGCTCACGATTTCATTCAGAAATTGTTTAACATACGTCATTAGCCATTAGATTCCTGCTTTTACTTTACAGATACAAAGGTGAGTCCTTTTACACTTAGCTTGCATAAATTTAAACTAAATTTCAAGTACTTCTTTTAGAACAAAATGTTGTGGCTCACAAGATTTATACAATATGTTTTATTGTTCATGATTTATGATTTTTAGTTTTCAGTTATTCAAGCTAATGTGAGCCATTTACATATATCATGCCTTATTTTATGAGTACATAGAAATGTTGAGATATAGATTTACTTATGCATTCACCCTCATATGCTCAGTACATTCCAAAAGTATTGATCCACATATATGTCTATGTGCTACATTGTCTTATAATGTAGGTCTAGCTGCTTAGCTCCAAGAACGTGATTGACCCAGACATCCCTACCTACATCCTGACAGTTGGTGGTCCTCATAGTTTGGGGACCCAGTTATTCAGATTTCTAATTTTTTAGATTTGTTTATCTAGTTATGTCAGACGATTCAAGTCAGTTGGGTGTCTATCCCAACGACTCTTTAGTAGTAGTTTTAGAGGTTTGTTCGACTATTAGATACATTTTAGTTTTTCAGTGTTGGTTGTTTCAGGTTTCCTAGTTAAGTATTTCCAGACATTATGTTCAGTTGAAATTAGTCCAGTCCAGACAGTGTTTCGGTATTTTTAGTGTACCGTATGCTTATATTATTTTTCCTTGGGTCTTCAGAATGAGTAATAGGCTTTTAGGGTTAGCTCAGGACTAGTTGTAGTTTGGAGCACTATGTGACGTCTCGGGACCTATTTTTAGGGTGTTACAATGTATGTATTTATTTTTGAAATTCAGATATAGCTACTAATTACTGTTTATTTATGTATATAATTGATGATGCCTTATCATTTTTCATTTTCAAGCCTTTAGTAATGGGTAGATTGCTAAGTAACTATATTACCAAATGTTGGGTGTTTAGCATATTAGGTTTAAAATGGGATTTTATGGTTTTCCAAGTTAATTGTAGACCATTAACCTAATGTTGAACTTCAAATTTAAGTGCAAACTAGTTTGATTTTGCTTTGATACTTTAAAAGTAATTTTTTTTCTATTTATAGTTTTATACTTTTACTTATAGATCGGTTTTAGTAGGTGTTATTTCTTGTGAGAGAAGTGAAAAGGATTGCTTTGTTATTTTTGTGTGACCGGGTGTATCTTCTCTTTTATTTAGGCCAAACAAAGGTTAGTTAATTTCTCTCTATTTTGTTTTAGTAAAGCTTGTAAATGTAGTGTAATGTTGGGATTGCTTGCTATAGAAGGCTTCGAAAGCCATAGGTTTTATGATTCTTAGATGGTGTGAGAGGGACATGAGACACCTCAACTTATTTTCTTCTTTAAGTCTATTAAACTTTTTTTTGAATTTAGTTAAGTTCGCTAACTTGTGGAGTGAATTAGTGACTTGAAATGTTTAGGTGTAGTTACTTGAATTATGAATTAGTGACGTATTCTAAATTTTATAAAGTGTGGTCACTTGAGAAGTGAATTAGTGACTTCTATTTGTTTAAGTGTAGGTACTTAAAATGTGAACTTTTGTTTTGAATTTAGTAAAGTGTGGTTACTTAAGAAGTCACTAAGTGACTTGAAAATGTGTAAGTGTAGGTACTTGAAAGGTGAACTTGTGTTTTGAATTTAGTTAAGTTTGGTAACTTGTGAAGTGAATTAGTGACGTGAAATGTTTAGGTGTAGTTACTTGAATTATGAATTAGTGACTTGTGTTTTCAATTTAGGTACTTGAAAGGTTAATTTTTGTTTTGAATTTAGTAAAGTGTGACCACTTGAGAAGTGAATTAGTGACTTTGATTTGTTTAAGTGTAGATACTTGAAATGTAAACTTTCATTTTGAATTTAGGAAAGTGTGGTCACTTGAGAAGTGACTTAGTAATTTAAAAATGTTTAAGTGTACGTACTTGAAAGGTGAACTTGTATTTTGAATTTAGTAAAGTGTGGTCACTTGAGAAGTGAATTAGTGACTTCAAAATGCTTAAGTGTAGTTACTTGAAAGGTGAATTTTTGTTTTGAATTTAGTGAAGTGTGGTCACTTGAGAAATGAATTAGTGACTTGAAATGTTTAGCTGTAGTTACTTGAATTATGGATTGGTGACTAGTGTTTTGAATTTAGGTACTTGAAATGTTAATTGGTGTTTTCAATTTAGTAAAGTGTGGTCACTTGACAAGTGAATTTGTGGCTTCAAAATGTTTAAGTGTAGGTACTTTAAAGGAGAACTTTTGTTTTGAATATAGTAAAGTGTGGTCACTTGAGAAGTGAATTAGTGACTTCAAAATGTTTAAGTGTAGTTACTTGAAAGGTGAACTTTTGTTTTGAATTTAGTAAAGTACAGTCACTTGAGAAATGAATTAGTGACTTGTAATGTTTCGGTGTAGTTACTTGAATTAAGAATTAGTGACTTGTGTTTTGAATTTAGGTACTTGAAATGTGAACATGTGTTTTGAATTTAGTAAAGTGTGGTCATTTGAGAAGTGAATTAGTGACTTCAAAATGTTTAAGTGTAGGTACTTGAAAGGTGAACTTTTGTTTTGAATTTAGTAAAGTGTGGTCACTTGAGAAGTGAATTAGTGACTTGAAAATGTTTAGGTGTAGGTACTTGAAATGTGAACTTTTGTTTTGAATTTCTTAAGGTGTGGTCACTTGAGAAGTGAATTAGTGACTTAAAAATGTTTATGTGTAGTTACTTGAAAGGTGAACTTTTGTTTTGTATTTAGTAAAGTGTTGTCACTTGAGAAGTGAATTAGTGTCTTCAAAATGATTAAATGTAGTTACTTGAAAGGAGAATTTTTGTTTTGAATTTAGTAAAGTGTGGTTACTGGAGAATCGAATTTGTGACTTGAAAATGTTTAAGTGTAGGTAGTTGAAATGTGAACTTGTGTTTTGAATTTAGTTAAGTGTGATCACTTGAGAAGTGAATTACTGACTTCAAAATGTTTTATGTGTAGTTACTTGAAAGGTGAATTTTTGTTTTGAATTTAGTGAAGTCTGGTCACATGTGAAGTGAATTAGTGACTCAAAATGTTCATGTGTAGTTACTTGAAAGGTGAATTTTTATTTTGGATTTAGTAAAGTGTGGTCACTTGATTAGTGAATTGGTGATTTGAAATGTTTAGGTGTAGTTACTTGTATTATGAATTGGTGACTTGTGTTTTGAATTTAGGTACATGAAATGTGAACTTGTTTTTTAAATTTAGTAAAGTGTGGTCACATGACAAGCGATTAGTGACTTTAAAATGTTTAACTGTAGGTACTTGAAATGTTAACTTTTGTTTTTAATTTAGTAATATGTGGTCACTTGAGAAGTGAGTTAGTGACTTCAAACTGTTTAAGTTTAGTTACTTGAAAGGTGAACTTTGTTCTGAATTTAGTAAAGTGTGGTCACTTGAGAAGTGAATTAGTGACATGAAATGTTTAGGTGTAGTTACTTGAATTATGAATTAGTGACTTGTGTTTTAAATTTAGGTACTTGAAATTTGAACTTGTGGTTTGAATTTAGTAAAGTGTGATCATTTTAGAAGTGAATTAGTGATTTCAAAATGTCTAAGTGAAGGTATTTGAAAGGTGAAATTTTTTTTAAACTTAGTTGTGTGGTCATTTGAGAAGTGAATTAGTGACTTGAAAATATTTATGTGTAGGTGTTGCATTCAAATGCATTCGCAAGTGTACATGATCGTACAAGTAATATAGTGACTTAGATAGTCAAATATTGTTTCCACGAGTACTAAGCAACTATCAATTTAACCAACTTTAGTTTAAGACAAATGTAAATAAATAATAAATAGTAATTTGTGACAATACCAAAGCAAGCAAAGGTTGTAAATAGTAGTGATGAGAATTCTAGGGTTGAGGCACTTCTAACAGTCTTACAAATTTCTATTCTTATCGCAGTCTAGTAGGTTATCGGGTTATTGATTCGCCGGATTTACGGTACGATCTTGGTCTTCTGACCTCAAATCTTTTATCTATCTAAATATTGCAACTACATTTACTAAAAGAGATGCAACAGTCCATCTAGATGCATACAACTATCTTCTTGCAGTTGAACCAAGCAAGGCTCCTAGATATATCCCTATCGTAGATGCTAATTCAAACCCCTTTTTTTATAAAAGGGTAAGAACCTTGCTCCTTAATTTTTTCATTCAATCCCATGATTCCCCTCCCGGATTTACATAGAAATATAGATTTTTTTAATGGTGGCCACTCATTAAAATAGTAAGCTCAAGAAATTAAGAACAACCCCTAAGACTATCCAACAAGAAACTATGATAAGGAATATCAAAGAGTAATCATGTTCTTGGCCTTAACCTCAGAACAAGGGTGTTTAGCCAGTCATGTTTGAATTCATCATAAAAAATCAGTAATTAATCATACCAAGAATTAATCTTGAAGTAAAGAAGTTCAAAAGAAATTCTACGAACCCTAAAAGAGAGATTTTGCTATTTTTCCGCCACTGCTATGCTTTCCAAAGTGATTGCAATTTTTCTCACATGTTCCTTTTATAGTAGGACAAAATTAGCCTACACTGGAATAATCGACGCGCCGCATTGCTTATCGCGTCAACTAGGCATCGTATTGCATCGATTCCGCATTGACTTACTGGAATTCCACCTCCAAAATTTGGTTAAGGTATGATCCTTTTTTCCTATATTTTCTCCAGCTCTTCTCCGCATGTTCCTTGAATTAATAAAAGTGTCTCTCCTTATCACGATAGTTAAGTCCACAACACCAATCACAACTTGATTCATAATATGCATCCGATTTTGTCCAAATCCATTAGAATTTTAGCTTGCATCACTAATCACGTCGGTTAGATACGAAACACAATTAAAGCTTAAATGCAATAAGAATAACACATTTTAACACTTAGAACAAGTCCAAATATGGGTGAACATTGGTTATTGGACATATAAATACGCCCAAGATCACCACCCCACACTTAAAACCTTGATTGTCCTCGAACAATCTCAATCAACACAATCACTCAAGGTTCACACCACAACCTAAGAGTCATGCTTGCATTGTTCACTTACAATTCTAACAATGACTTCATGTCAAATTATTTTTATGCACATGGAAAATTTGTTTCAAACCCCAATATCTCAACAGTTACATCCAATTCGTTGGCAAACTTAATCAAATCACTAAATCTAATCATGCAATAAGTAATCCAAACTTTCATCCAAATACACCCTCACAATAAAAAGGTTTCCCTATACAACTCATAATTTTTCAATTTTTCTCATGAGAGGGATATCATAATTCAATCAATCACTCTCAATAAAGAATTCATACATGATAGATAATGAACCATAAGATTGTCCTTAGTGTACTACTCCACTAATAGTTAGATGTTGAAATGTAGGATCAACTAGGTCTTTTATGGTTGCTATGTAGGCTAAGGGATGGGTAGGAACTATTTCGGAAATAGTGACTGATCTTCCTAAGTTCTTTAATATATCTTAATCTTCAATCAAAATCACATTCTATCAACCCAATTTAACGATATTACCTTCACACATCATTTGTTTTATCCCTATCTGATTAAGTATACTAACACAACCTATGGTAGGAGTATTTTTCTTTACATCATGATTTAATTTCCAGCTCTTCTTCACACTCATTTACTATTACACACCCCTATAATAGCCACCCTTAACTAAAGCTATTCGCCTTGGTTAAGGTGCACAGTGTCCAAAATAAACCAGGGCCAAAATAGGTTCATTGTAACGCAACTAGGAAAAAAAATGAACTTTCTTTATAACAATTTCTCTAACTCCCAACCACAACAACTTTGCAACAATAACTTACAATTTTAGGGCTTCACTTTCACCTTTTTTCCACTTAAATTTCACATTCCTCACTCAATTACTTTTCGATACTAAAGCACTTAGGAACTTTGGATCAAATTAAAGTCTATCAAAGAAAGGATTAGGCTAAGTACAGGGCTACCAAAAATAAATCTGGCTATTAGCTCAAAGGGGCTAACTAGGGATATGCATAAGCGTAGGTAAATAAAGTCTTAAAAATTCGGCTATCAAAGAAATGCCTAAATCACTTCCTATACCCAACATCCTTTATTTCACTTTTTCAACCCTTTATTTCGCTTTGCACTTAACATTCATGCACACTACTATGATTTCCATGTCTAAGACATATTTGCAATTAAATGTACTAATAGCCATATTTTGTAGGTGTACAAGAGCTTAGAAGAAAAGAAGCAAACTTGAGCTAAAAAGGAGTAAAAAGGGAATTCAAGTGCAAAAGCTGGACAAGCTGAAGTAGGATTAGGATCTAGCCCCGTTATCGTGGTGAGTTAATATGCTAGACTTCTATTAGAATATTTAATACTTTTAACTTAAAATAATTGTAAGTTCTTAAGTAACTATTGTTGTTTTTATTATATTTCATGTGATATTGCAGGGAAATAAAGATGCATGGAAACCTATGATAACTACGTCAAGAAGGACAAATTTTGATTGAAAGAGACAGAAAAATATTAGTTGATGAATTTCCTGATAACTTATTAATAATCTGATAAGTTATAACAGCTGGTCATTACCCATAAGTAGAGAACAAGAAATTTGAAGCATTTCTGACGACCTGATCTTATAAGCTATCAGATATCTGATAAGCTATCAGACTAGGTCATCACCTGTGGGCAACATATAAGAAATCTAAAGCATTTGTGACAACTTGATCTGATAAGCTATCAGACTAGGTTGTCAGCTAAAGTGGCGAAAATATAGATTTTAAATTCCAAATTTTCTTTAAGTTACGGATATAAGTAGCAGCTTTAGGGTTTTATTATCATCTTGATCTTATTCCAAAGAATAGTTTACATCCTTTTAGGTCCCTAAATTTTGAATTTAATTTTCTAATCTTGGATTTAGTTTTGGGAAATTCTTCTTGAACTTGGAAGAGAATCAACCTTTGATCACATTTTTTGTAAGTTTAATTACTTTGAATTATGGATTAAATTATTGTTATCTCTTTCTATCTCATGTGGAACTAAACCACAACAAGAGTTGTGGGATCTATGATTATTTCGATATTGATTTAATAGTTGGACAAGATTTGAGTGATTGTCGGAACATCTTGACAATTCCTTTGTAATGAATATTTTTTATTGTTTGCAAATAATAGATATAGCCTTATATTGATTTGCTTGAACTGAGAAATCAACTAAAGGTAGTGAATTATCAACGAGGATTTGGGAAGGTTAATTTTTTATCTAATAATTAATGTTGTAACAAGATTAATCAGCTCGAGATAAAATTAGTGTGAATAGAAGGTTTTCCTAAGTTCGAGAGAATTAGGAAACTCAACATCTAGGTAGATTGAGAAACACTTAAATGTGCTGTCAATAATGATAATTTGGTGTTTTCCAGAAGTTACAAGAATCCAATGCTACAACTATTATTCAATGATGATTAATAATCATAGTTATCACAACTCTAGTTCCTCTATATCATTGATTTGAAATACTGGAATTTTAGCTTTAAGTTTCTAAAACAAGTTGAAATGTTATAAATTGTTGATTTATAAAACCACCACAATTAAGGGAAACCATTATATATTAGTCAGTTTAATAACAAATAGATTTGATATACACCATACTCCTTGTGGGATTCGACCCCAATCTAGTTGGATTATATATTTAACAACGACCACTTACTCTCCCGTAAGAGAGGTGTAATTTAGGCGTATCAAATTTTGGCACTGTTGTCGGGGACTATGGTTGTCAATTCAGTATATCTGTGATAATTGACTCTTAGTTAAGTTTCCTAGTTTTTCTTTTATTTGTTGTTTATTAAAGGCTGAATATTGGGCTACATTGCTGAATTCTGAGTAAGTAAGATACCCATGGACTTGTTGGGGTGTCTGAGTACCCAACAATGTCTCGTTATGCCGCGACGTGAAATCAGGCGTTGCTTGGTATGAAACCCAAGGTATATTGTTATTTGTATTCATACTGTATGATTGGCATCAAATCTCCTCACCTATGGTACCACAGGTAAGTTTCTATCTCTCTTGTTTTAGTTTGACGCATTGGGGATAATGTATGATTTTAAGTATAGGGTAAGGATACTTATGGGTTTCAATGTCCTCTTGAGTTTTTTATTGTCGTGTCTCTTTTCCCCAGAGTCTTATTCTTAGTTGTGCCAGCATGTTTAGGTGTATTATGTTATGTTTTGTGATGTTATATGGTTAACTGGGAGAAAAATAAGTATCCAGGGCAGTTGGCATATTTTTTTGTTTATTTTTGGGATAAGTGATAAATACCTCTCCAATTGTCTATTTTGTGACTCTATGATATGCATCTATATGCGACTAATGTGAATCTTTTTATGGCATTAGTATTAGGGACATGATAATCGTTTCTATCAATTACCTAAACCGGATAGGTAGTAGCTTGTGATATACCTTTATGCTAATTGTGTGAGAGATATTACCAAGTTCTCTCTGTGTATTAAATCTAGACCCAGTTAGTCTTACTGAGATTGTAGGATAGTGGTTAAGAAAGGATCATAGGCCATTTGTTATATTAGTCCTTTTAGCCTAAATAACCTTCCCTGTGCGAATAATACCCCTTGATCCTAATTTTGAGCTTGTATGCCTATTTTTCTTATTAAACCTATAACCTTCCTATTTGTATCATAATGAACCTGTTTTAGCCCTGGTCCTCCTTGGACATTGTGCACTTCGACTTAGGAAAATAGCCTAAGTTTAGGGTGGCTATCATAGGGGTACACGATGTAAGATGAGTATGAAAATGGGTAAAATAAGAGTAAAGAATGCAAGGTTGGGTGTGGTAGAAAAAAGAATAAGAGAAGAAAAGTTGTGAAAAGGAGAAAATGAAAGTGAAAAAGACCACACCTAACCTGAATATGCTTTAATAAAGAAAGGGAAGAAATAAGGTTTAAAAAATGGTTAATAAGTCAGACCCTAAAAGTTATCATAGTGCCAAAGAGGCTTAGTTACTTTAAATATCTTGACGTATCATACCAGCCCCAAGCCTGCATTTCAAGATGATGAAAAGTCCTATAGTCATCCTAACTAAACTGTCTGAAAGCTTAGGTAATGAAAATAAGGGCAAGCTTGTGGTCTTTGACATATCTTGATTGGAACTTGTTTCTGCGAGTGTGTGTCTCTTGACAGTCCCCGTATTAACATGATTGAGTTCATATATAAGTGAGGAAGGACTTCTTTGTTATAAGGACACATGGTTGTATTGCTAGATACTTACTTATTTGGGTAGTATAACTTGTACAGATGCGTAGTTGTTTTTCACTAATGTGATGCCATAACTTGATTCCTTTATGTCACATTGTTAATCTTCATTAATATACACAGTTGGGTTTAAAGAGAATGAACTTAGAGAGGGTAATGTGTTTTGAGCTAAAATTGATGATTGACTTCCATAGATAACATATGTTTCAATTGGTTAAGCATCGTAGTATGGTATTATATAGTTGCTTGAGGATAAGTAATTGTTTTAAGTTGAGGGTGTTGATATGCTGACTTATGTTAGCACATTTAAGACTTTTAACTTGAAATAATTGTAAGTTCTTAAGTAACTTTGTTGTTTTTTTATTATATTTCATGTGAATTGTAGGGAAATAGAGATGCATGGAAACCTATGATAACAACGACAAGAAGGACAAGTTTTGATTGAAACAGATAGAAAAATATTAGTTGATGACTTGCCAGATAACTTATCAACAATTTAATAAGTTATCACAACTGGTCGTTACCCATAAGCTGAGAATAAGAAATCTGAAGCATTTTTGATGACCTGACCAAAGAAGCTATTAGATATTTGATAAGCTATCATATTAGGTCATCACCTGTGGGCAACATATAAGAAATCTAAAGTATTTCAGACTACTTAATCTGATAAGCTATCAGATATCTGATAAGCTATCAGACTAGGTCATCAGCTAAAGTGGCAAAAATATACATTTTAAATTCTGAATTTTCTTTAAGTTATGGGTGTAAGTAGCAGCTTTTAGGGTTTCAATATCATCTTGAACTTATTTGAAAGACTAACTTACATCCTTGTAGGTTTCTAAATTCTGAATTCAATTTTGAATCTTGGATTTAGGTTTAGGAAATTATTCTTGAACTAGGAAGACAATCAACCTTTGATTACATCCTTTGTAAGTTTAATTTCTTTGGATTATGGATTCAATTGTTGTTATCTCTTTCAATCTCATGTGGAACTAAACCCACAACTAGAGTTGTGGGATCTATGATTATTCCTATATTGACTTAATAGTTGGACAAGATTCGAGTGATTGTGGGAACATTTTGATAACTCCTTTGTAATGAATGTTTTCTGTTGCTTGCAAACAATATATAGCCTTATGTTGATATTCTCAAACTGAGAAATCAACTAAAGGTAGTGAATTATCAACAAAGATTTGGAAAGGTTTATTTTCCATAGAACGATTAATGTTGTAACAATATTAATCAACTCGAGATAAAATCAGTATGGATAGAAGGTTTTCCTAAGTTCAAGAGAATTAGGAAACTCAACATCTAGGTAGATTGAGAAACACTTATATGGGCTCTCAATAATGATAATTTGGTGTTTCCCACAAGTTACGAGAATACAATGCTACAACTATTATTCAATGAGGTTTAATAATCATAGTTATCACAACTCTAGTTTCTCTATATCATTGATTTGAAATACTAGAATTTTAGCTTTAAATTTCTAAAGCAAGTAGAAATGTTAAAAATTATTGATTTATAAAACCACCGCAATTAAAGGAAACCATTATATATTAGTCGGTTTGATAACAAATAGATTAGATATACACCATACTCTTTATGGTATTCGACCCCAACCTAGTTGGGTTATATATTTAACAACGACTACTTACTCTCTCGTAAGAGAGGTGTAATTAAGGCGTATCAAATTTTGGCACTGTTGCGGGTGACTATGGTTGTCAATTGAGTATATCTGTGATAAGTGACTCTTCGTTAAGTTTCCTAGTTTTGCTTTTATTAATTATTTATTAAAGGCTGACTATTGGGATACATTGCTTAATACTGAGTAAGTAAGATACTCATGGACTTGTTCGAGTGTCTGAGTACCCACCAATGTCTCGTCATGCCGTAGCGTGAAATTAGGCGTGAAATCAGGCGTTGCTTGGTATGCAACCCAAGGTATTTTGTTATTTGTATTCATACTATATAATTGGCATCAAATCTCCACACCTATGGTACCACAGGTATGTTTCTAACTCTCTTGTTTTGGTTTGATGCATTAGGGATAATGCATGATTTTAAGTTGAGGGTAAGGATACTTATGGGTTTCAATGTCCTCTTGAGGTTTTTGTTGTCGTGTCTCTTTTCCCCAGAGTCTTGTTCCTAGTTATTCCAGCATGTTTAGGTGTATTATGTTATGTTTTATGATGTTGTATGGTTAACTGGGAGAAAAATAAGTATCCAGGGCAGTTGGCATATTTTTTTGTTTATTTTTGGGATAAATGATAAATACCTCTCCAATTGTCTATTTTGTAACTGTGTGATATTCATCTATATGTGACTAATGTGAATCCTTTTATGGAATTAGCATGAGGGACATGATAATCGTTTCTAACAATTACCTAAACCGGATAGGTAGTAGCTTATGATATACCTTTATGCCAAGTGTGTGTGAGATATTACCAAGTTCTCTCTGTATATTAAATCTAGACCCAGTTAGTCTTACCGAGGTTGTAGGATAGTGGTTAAGAAAGAATCATAGGCCATTTGTTATATTAGTCCTTTTAGCCTAAATAACCTTTCATGTGCGAATAATACCCCTTGATCTAAATTTTGAGCTTGTATGCCTATTTTTCTTATTAAACTTATCACCTTCAATTTGTATCATAATGAACCTGTTTTAGCCCTGGTCCTCCTTGGACATTGTGCACTTCGACTTAGGAAAATAGCCTAAGTTTAGGGTGGCTATCATAGGGGTGCATGATGTAAGATGAGATTGAATATGGGTAAAATAAGAGAAAAGAATGCAAGATTGGGTGTGATAGAAAAAGAATAAGGAAAGAAAAGTTGTGGAAAGGAGAAAATGAAAGTGAAAAAGACCGCACCCAACCTGAATATTCTTTAATAAAGAAAGGGAAGAAATAATGTTTAAAAAATGACTAATAAGTCAGACCCCAAAATTTATCATAGTGCCAAAGAGGCTTAGTCACTTTAAATATCTTGACGTATCATACCAGCCCTAAGCCTGTATTTCAAGCTGATGAAAAGTCCTATAGTCATCCTAACTTAACTGTCTGAAAGCTAAGGTAATGAAAATAAGGGCAAGCTTATGGTCTTTAACATAAATTGATTGGAACATCTTTCTGCGAGTGAGTGTCTCTTGACAGTCTCCGCATTGACATGCTTCAGTTCATATATAAGTGAGGAAGGACTTGTTTGTTGTAAGGTCACATGGGTTGTATTGCTAGCTACTTACTTATTTGGGTAGTATAACTTGTACAGATGCGTGGTTGTTTTTTACTAATGTGATGCCATAACTTGATTCCTTTGTGTCACATTGTTGATCTTCATTAATATACACATTTGGGTTTAAAGTGATTAAACTTAGAGAGGGTAATGTGTTTTAAGCAAATATTAATGATTGACTTCCATAGGTAGCATATGTTTCTATTGGTTAAGCATCGTAATATGGTATTATATAGTTACTTGAGGACAAGTAATTGTTCTAAGTTGAGGGTTTTGATGTGATAGACTTATGTTAGCACATTTAAGACTTTTAACTTGAAATAATTGTAAGATCTTAAGTAACTTCGTTGTTTTTTTATTATATTTCATGTGATATTGCAGGGAAATAGAGATGCGTGGAAACCTATGACAACTACGACAAGAAGGACAAGTTTTGATTGAACCAGATAGAAAAATGTTAGTTGATGACTTGGCTGATAACTTATCAACAATCTAATAAGTTATCACAACTGGCCGCTACCCATAAGCAGAGAATAAGAAATCTGAAGCATTTTTGATGGCCTGATCTGATAAGCTATTAGAATCCGACTAGGTCATCACCTGTGGGTAACATATAAGAAATTTGAAGTATTTTGGACAACTTGATCTAATAAGCTATCAGATATCTGATATGCTATCAGACTAGGTCGTCAGCTAAAGTAGCGAAAATATAGATTTTAAATTCCGAATTTTCTTTAAGTTATGGGTATAAGTAGCAGCTTTTAGGGTTTCGATATCATCTTGAACTTATTTGAAAGACTAGTTTACATCCTTGTTGGTTTCTAAATTTTGAATTCAATTTTGAATCTTGGATTTAGGTTTTGGAAATTCTTCTTGAACTCGGAAGACAATCAACGTTTGATTACATCCTTTGTAAGTTTAATTGCTTTGAATTATGGATTCAATTATTGTTATCTCTTTCTATCTCATGTGGAACTAAACCTACAACTAGAGTTGTGGGATCTATTATTACTCCTATATTGATTTAATAGTTGGACAAGATTCGAGTGATTGTGGGAACATCTTGATAATTCCTTTGTAATGAATGTTTTTTGTTGCTTGCGAACAATATATAGACTTATGTTGATTTTCTCAAACTGAGAAATCAACTAAAGGTAGTGAATTATCAATAAAGATTTGGAAAGGTTTATTTTCCATAGATAGATTAATGTTGTAACTATATTAATCAACACGAGATAAAATCAGTGTGAATGGAAGGTATTCCTAAGTTCAAGAGAATTATGAAACTCAACATCTAGGTAGATTGAGAAACACTTAGAGGAGCTATTAATAATGATAATTTGGTGTTTCTCACAAGTTACGAGAATCCAATGCTACAACTATTATTCAATGAGGATTAATAATCATAGTTATCACAACTCTAGTTTCTCTATATCATTGATTTGAAATACTAGAATTTTAGCTTTAAGTTTCTAAAGCAAGTTGGAATGTTAAAAATTGATTTATAAAACCACCCCAATTAAAGGAAACCATGATATATTAGACGGTTTACTAACAAATAGATTTGATATACGCCATACTCCTTGTCGAATTCGACCCCAACCTAGTTGGGTTATATATTTAACAACAACCGCTTACTCTCTCGTAAGAGAGGTGTAATTTAGGCGTATCAAATTTTGGCACTGTTGTCGGGGACTATGGTTGTCAATTCAGTATATCTATGATAATTGACTCTTAGTTAAGTTTCCTATTTTTGCTTTTATTTGTTGTTTATTAAAGGCTGACTATTGGGCTACATTGCCTAATTCTGAGTAAGTAAGATACCGATGGACTTGTTGGGGAGTCTGAGTACCCAACAATGTCTCAACATGCTGCAACATGAAATCAGGCATTGCTTGGTATGCAACCCAAGGTTTTTGTTATTTGTATTCATGCTATATGATTGACATTAAATCTCCGCACCTATGGTACCACATGTATATTTATAACTCTCTTATTTTGGTTTTCCGTATTGGGGATAATGCATTATTTTAAGTTGAGGGTAAGGATACTTATGGGTTTCAATGTCCTCTTGAGGTTTTTGTTGTCATGTCTCTTTTCCCCAGAGTCTTGTTCCTAGTTGTGCCAGTATGTTTAGGTGTATTATGTTATGTTTTGTTATGTTTTATGGTTAATTTGGAGAAAAATAAGTATCCAGGGCAGTTGGCATATTTTTTTGTTTATTTTTGGGATGAATGATAAATACCTCTACAATTGTCTATTTTGTGACTGCGTGATATGCATCTATATGCGACTAATGTAAATCTTTTTATGGCATTAGTATTAGGGACATGATAATCGTTTCTAACAATTACCCAAATCGGATAGGTAGTAGCTTGTGATATACCTTTATGCTAAGTGTGTGTGAGATATTACCAAGTTCTTTCTGCGTATTAAATATAGACACAGTTAGTCTTACCAAGGTTGTAGGATAGTGGGTAAGAAAGGATCATAGGCCATTTGTTATATTAGTCCTTTTAGCGTAAATTACCTTCCATGTGCGAATAATACCCCTTGATCCTAATTTTGAGCTTGTATGCCTATTTTTCTTATTAAACCTATCACCTTCCCATTTGTATCATAATAAACCTATTTTAGCCCTGGTCCTCCTTGGACATTGTGCACTTCGACTTAGGAAAATAGCCTAAGTTTAGGGTGTCTATCATAGAGGTGCATGATGTAAGATGAGTATGAAGATGGGTAAAATAAGAGAAAAGAATGCAAGGTTAGGTGTGGTAGAAAAAAGAATAAGAAAAGAAAAGTTGTGAAAAGTAGAAAATGAAAGTCAAAAAGACCGGACCCAACCCGAATATGCTTTAATAAAGAAAGGGAAGAAATAAGGTTTAAAAAATGGTTAATAAGTCAGACCCCAAAAGTTATCATAGTGCCAAAGAGGCTTAGTCACTTTAAATATCTTGACATATCATACCAGCCCCAAGCCTGCATTTCAAGCTGAATAAAATTCCTATAGTGATCCTAACTTAACTGTCTGAAAGCTTAGGTAATGAAAATAAGGGAAAGCTTATGGTCTTTGAAATAAATTGATTGGAACTTCTTTCTGCGATTGAGTGTCTCTTGACAGTCCCCGCATTGACATGCTTCAGTTCATATATAAGTGAGGAAGGACTTAAATTGATTGGAACTTCTTTCTGCGATTGAGTGTCTCTTGACAGTCTCTTGAGATGCGTGGATAGCTATGATAACTACGACAAGAAGGACAAGTTTTGATTGAACCAGATAGAAAAATCATAGTTGATGACTTTCCTGATAACTTATCAACAACTAATAAGTTATCACAACTGGCCGCTACCCATAAGCAGAGAATAAGAAATCTGAAGCATTTTTGATGGCCTGATCTGATAAGCTATTAGATATTTGATAAGCTATCAGACTAGGTCATCACCTGTGGGCAACATATAAGAAATCTGAATTATTTCGGACAACTTGATCTGATAAGCTATCAGATATCTGATAAGCTATCAGACTAGGTCGTCAGCTAATGTGGCGAAAATATAGATTTTAAATTCTAAATTTTCTTTAAGTTATGGGTATAAGTAGCCACTTTTAGGGTTTCAATATCATTTTGAACTTATTTGAAAGACTAGTTTACATCCTTGTAGGTTTCTAAATTTTGAATCTTGGATTTAGGTTTTGGAATTTCTTCATGTACTTGGAAGACAATCAACCTTTGATTACATCCTTTGTAAGTTTAATTGCTTTCAATTGTGGATTAAATTGTTGTTATCTCTTTCTATCTCATGTGGAACTAAACCCACAACTAGAGTTGTGGGATCTATGATTATTCCTATATTGATTTAATTGTTGGACAAGATTCGAGTTATTGTGGGAACATCTTGATAATTCCTTTGTATTGAATGTTTTCTGTTGCTTGCAAACAATATATAGCCTTATGTTGATTTTCTCAAACAAGTAATCAACTAAAGGTAGTAAATTATCAACAAAGATTTGGAAAGGTTTATTTTCCATAGATCGATTAATGTTGTAACAATATTAATCAACTCGAGATAAAATCAGCGTGAATAGAAGGTTTTCCTAAGTTCAAGAGAATTAGGAAACTCAATATCTAGGTAGATTGAGAAACACTTAGATGGGCTGTCAATAATGATAATTTGGTGTTTACCACAAGTTATGAGAATCCAATGCTACAACTATTATCTAATGAGGATTAATAATCAAAGTTATCACAACTCTAGTTTCTCTATATCATTGATTTGAAATACTAGAATTTTAGCTTTAAGTTTCTAAAGGAAGTTGAAATGTTAAAAATTGTTGATTTATAAAACAACCCGAATTAAATGAAACCATTATATCTTAGTCGGTTTAATAACAAATAGATTTGATTCACACCATACTCCTTGTGGGATTCGACCCCAACCTAGTTGGGTTATATATTTGACAACGTCTGCTTACTCTCTCATAAGAGAGGTCTAATTTGGGCATATCATGAGTCAAGATAGTCGACCTATTGTGGTCACGATGGACTAACCCTGGTCACAGTGAGTGTGATTGCGGTTAATCTTCTGCGATCGCATGAGAGCAGAAAATGGCCCAAGGACAGAGGCATCATTTTGACCATCCGACCCCAAATCCCATTTAAGGCTCAAAACCCATTCATTCTATATGGATCATTCCATAACCCTACCTCCCATCCTTATTTTTGGATTTTGTAATTTATGGAGCTTGGAGCTTAAATTTACACTAACTTGAGATAGGATTAAAATAAAGGAGCTTGAAGTGTAGGTTTAGTTTTGTCTATTAAAGATTCATTTGAGTATAAAATGTTGTTTGTCCTCTCTTTATTTTTTATGAATAACATTGATAGACATCTTAGGATATTTGTTTTCATTATCATTATGATGTGCTAGATCTACCTCTTGGGATTACTCTAGATTAGGGTGTAAATATGTGTGTAATTTGATTTATTTGTTCGTGTTTTAGTTTATTGATGATGGGTTCTATTATTGCTTGATTAAATTGGTTGGGATTTGTAGGTGAAAGCCCCAAATACCCACATGCGTTTGATGGGTGAAAACTCTAAGCTCTAGAAAGCTCATAGCCATCTTCGAAAGAAGGGCTTTGGATGAACTTTAGGAACCCACATTATCCTTGAAAGAGGGATATGGAAACCAAAACAATGGTAGAAAATTATGTGTGTAGTTTGCTAATCTATGACTATTTTAGACATAAGGATAGTTGAGAAGTTAACTATACCATGGGTATCATCCTAGAAAAAGGTGTACCTAATTGAGGTTCTTTAGTTGACACACTCATTAGGTACTCTAAAGGGTCAATGGGTGACATCTTTGAGGTTTTTTTGAAAAAATAGCGTCAAAAACCTTAAACCTAGACTACCGCATCATCAACCATTATAATTTGCATCGAATTATCATGTTCCCATGCATATCTTGCTCCTAGGAAAGCATAGTCTCAAGTCCATTTTAATTGATTATACTCTAATTATTCTTAGTCTCAAATTAGTTGCTTAGAAGACCAAGAATTACTCTCACATTAGCAAACATTGAAAATCCCGAAACCATCTTGTACCATAGGATTGAACTTAGCAAGAAACTTTTATTTCGAACTTACTCAACCGCCATTCACATTGTTCCTCGTAAATTTGACTCCGACTCTAGTTGGGTAAATATATTGAAAATGATCACTTGCACTTAAATTGATGTGTAAGTTGAACGTTATCAGCAAGTTCTAGACATTCTAATATATGTCGAAAATAAACAAGCACTCACACTCGTGGTGTAGGCAAGGAATCAAATCGGATCCTTACAGTTCCCGATCTTATTCCTTGTCAAATTCAACATTAAGCCAACAAATTGTACTTCACTTATTGAAATTAAGCATTTACAACTAAATCCTTTTTAATTTAAGACATGTTTTTGTTTTAAAACCAATTCGTTCCAAGTCATTGTACCAATGGCCCAACACAAAGCACTACTCACAAGTCACGATTGGGTTCTCATCAATTATCAACTTTTTAAAGACTAACTCCCCTTAAGATGGTTGTCATCCATATATCATAGGGGAGGGAAACTAACTATGACGCTTTATGCTGCATCACCTTGAGTGAAAAATATTAAAATTGCCATTGGGGGCAAAAACTAATACTTTAAACTAAAGGAATACACGAAAATTGCCTTGGAGGCAAATTGCAGCAATACTTTGAACTTACTAACTATTATAGACATAGTGTTTTGAATAGTTAGAAATATCAAGATTTACATCCAAACACAAAAGTAAAAACATCCCAAAGCATAAATAAAGATGAAATTGTCCAACCAGTATAAATATAAGAAAAAAAGAAGAAGGAATGAGAATTTCACCACCCCACACTTAAAAGGAAGCACTATCCCAGTGCTTGCAAAATAAACATAGTATGAAGTGGTGAGGGACTCCCTGGTCATATGTCATCCATGTCATCATCAAAATCCTCATCTCCCATGTCAGGTTCATCATCATCACCATCATCCTCATCCTCCTCTAACTCGTTCTCTAAATAATGGAGCCGCTGCTCCACATCTATGGGACTATCATCTTCCATCGGCTCTTCAAAGTTGGGGCCTATTCGTAGTATGGTCTTGGCATGGCGCTAGAGTGGATAGTCCAAATCTAAAGCTATAATCTCCTGGCTGGTATCTGGAAGCCCACCAATCTATAACTGCAGCATCTGAAGCCCGTACATACAGGTAGTGATCTTATCGGTCTGAGTCTGACGCTCGGGCATAGTTAATGTAGAACCATAAGCTGGACTTCTCTTAGTTTGGGATATATCCAGCAGTGTTGGGCATACTGGCGGCCTATAGTCAATATCCTCCTTATCTACACCATGCTCCCAAAAAAATTGTGTCAACAATTCACCAAAACCAAACTGATGACCTCCATGGAACCTCATAGCTAAGAAGATGATCGCATCTATATTCAAATCCATATCATATCGTATGAGGGCATAAATGAGACACACCCTGTCCCTTGTCACTTCAGTCAAATACATCCCATGGATAAGGAAAATATAGATAATCTTAGCCCATAAGTGGGATTCCCTATTCATGTGAGCAAAGAGGAGGGACACGTAAGTGCCTCTCTCTTTGTGGCGTATCCATTGAGTTGTCGAATGGGTGCCATATAGTAGATGTCGAATGTGTACATAAGGTGGCTCAATATTCAACAACTTTAGTGGATCAACATCTACCTCAGGTGTACCTAGGAGATCATTCAAAGTGTTAGCGGTAAAAGTGACCACCTTACCTCTTAACTCAACTTCTGAGTCCCTATCCCTTAGGTCTCAGTTAGCATAAAATTCTCGCACAAGGATTAGATTGTATTCAGTGGGGTACTCGAACAAGAAGTTCCTATGAAGTACCTCTATTAGGCGTACTATACTCGAGAGCTCTTTTAGTAAGCTTAGGTGATCAATGAACTGGCTCGCTGAATATTTCGACTCCCTGTGTAAGGCACACAATTTTTTTCCTTCTTCCACAATCGCTCAGGTACCATACCTCCTACATTGTAAGCTTGGGATAGGTGGGTCTTGGGGTACACGATCAGATTGCCTACTTCTTTTTTGTCCTATAACAGAAGTTCCAGTCACACCCTTACCTTTTCTTGGTCGACTAGACATTTCACCTGTTAATCACAACAGCCAACAAATGCATCAAAATGGCACCTTGGTTGAACTAGCAAACACTAAGTGTGAAATCCACCCTACACTTAGTTGTTAGCATAGATGCACAAATAAGGGAACTAGGGTACTTAGACGTCCCCTATTTAATCATCAATGCTCATAAGCACAATACTCGCCATATCATAACACATTGAACTCACTTTCTTTCAATTCTTTACATCATCCTCACTTCATCAAACAACTTTGGATTATATTTAAATAGAACCACACTAATCATATTTTCATATGAATCAATCCAAGGGAACACATGTCACCACAGTATTACAAGCACTAAATTAAGAGTAATAAGGATGACATACCAATCTAAGTGCTACTCACTAACCCGTACTGTTTATCACACACTCAGTTACTACTAGTTATATGCCACAAATATTTATACGTTAGCAGGCTATGACATCAACAACCAAACACTAAATTAAATATTTTTGCATGCCACATGTAGTACAATGTCACACTTTAATGGTAAAAATTTCTTCATACATCAAATTCTCACTAAATCTTAAACAAAACAATGAGATCCTCGAAGTAAATCCAACATGTTATCCTATATTGTACCTTGAGAAGTAAAAGAACGAAAATTGGAGTACTTACTTGAGTATTCTTGAAAAAGATGAAGATGAAGAACCTTTGTGCTTGAAAAAGAGAACAAAATTTTAGAAGAGGTTTTAAGGTGAAGGAGATTTAGGGGCGGCGACTGCTAAGATTAAGACTGAGAAAGGATGAAAATATAATGGAGTATATACAGAGAAGGGAAATTCAAGGCTTAAATTTAGGGTTTTCTACACGGTTGGGACATGCTATGGCATCGCGTCGGCTAACGCATTGGGGACTCTGACGCGACGCGTCGATATCACGTCGATCCACTGAAAGTTGTCTTAAATAAAATTTCTAGGTGTAGAACATGGAGCACCGAAGCGACATGTCACTTATAGCATTGGAGAACCAACGGATGCGTCAATATCACGTCGAGTCACTAGAATTTTCCCAAAAACAAATTCTAAGTGTTGTCTTTGGGCATAGTAACGGGACACGTTAATATCACATCAGGATACTGGAATTTTCCCTCAAAAAATTTTCTAAGGCAAAATTTTCATCTTTTGGGAGGAATATTTCATTCCCACTTACCTTTTTCACCTCGTAGCACATATATCACTTATTCCAGGGCTCTCGATTGAAATCACCTGCCACCAAATTTCTCATTCCTGCACATCAACAAAAATAACTACTACGTAAGAAAAAGTGGGTTACCTCCCACTCAACGCCTTATTTTTAGTCGTGGCACGACTCATCTTTTTGTATTTTTAGTTCTTTTTTCTTTTCTAACAACTAAAAATTAAAACTACACTATTATATTACATTCATGGGTGTCCTCCCATGTAGCGCTATATTTTACGTTGTGGCATAACTTAGCTCAGTTTCACTCATCCTCAAGGGTGATAGACACATTGTGCTTATCTCCATGATCAACCCAATAGTGCTTCACACGTTGTTCATTGACCAAAAACTTCATAGACTTTTCTTTATTCCACTACTCCACCACACCATGAGATGTCATACGTACTACCTCAAAAGTTCCAGACTACTTATAACGCAACTTACCCAGAAACACTTTCAACCTCGAATTTAAAACAAAAAAAGTTGTGCCGATTCAAAAACTTTATCAAGGATATGCTCGTCATGCCATTTCTTGGTCTTCTCTTTATATAGTTTGGCATTCTTGTAAGTGTGAAGACAAAACTCATCAAGCTCAAAAAGCTGCAATAATCTCTTATTTCCATAACCTTCATATCAAGATTCAGCTTTTTCACAGCCTAATAAGCTTGATGTTCCATCTCTACAGGTAAATAATAGGCTTTCACATAAATGAAACGATATGGAGAGGAACCTATGGACGTCTTATAAGCTGTCTTATAAAACCATAGTGCATCATCTAGCTTCTCAGCCCAATTCTTCCTTGACCATTTACAGTCTTCTGCAGAATCTGCTTTATCTCCCGGTTGGATACCTCTACTTTACCACTTGTTTGTGGATGGTACATAGTGGCCACCTTGTTCCTAACACCATATTTAGCTAGATGATTTTTTAGCCAAATGTTAATAAAATGTATACCTCCATCACTGATTATAGCTCGGAGAATGCCAAACTAGGAGAATGTGTACTTCTTAACAAATTCTAGTACCACTTGTGCATCATTAGTGGGAAAAGCTACAACTTCCACCCACTTAGATACGTAATCAACTGCCACTAGGATATACGAGTTGCCATTGGATGGTGGGAATGGTCCCATAAAATCCATCCCCCAAATATCGAATAACTCAACTTCAAGAATATTGTTCAGGGATATTTCATGATGCCTTGAAATTGTACCTAACCTCTGGCACTGATCACAACCCTTTACAAAAGCCACTGCATCTCTAAACAATGTTGGCTAAAAGAAACTGGATTGCAACACTTTTTTGGCTATTCTTTCACCCCCATCATGGCCACCATAAGGACATAAATGGCACTTTTGTAGCACCTGTGTAAATTCATCTTCTGGAACACATCTGCATACAATTCCATTAGAAACTTTCTTAAAATAATTCGGCTCGTCCCATATGTAAACACTAGAATCATGTAGCAATTTCTTTCTTTGTTGAATGGTAGATTCAGGAAGGTAAAACTCACACACCAACAAGTTCAAGATATCCACATACCAAGGAACTTCACACACATCAATCAACAATAACTTTTTATTTGGAAACTCTTCCAAAATTCAAAGTGTATTATTAGCAATATGGTCATGATTCTTTAACCTAGACAAATGGTTTACAAATTTATTCTCTGCCCCCTTTTGGATCACGTACTTGGAGATCAAACTCTTTAAGCAATAGAATTCACCTGATCAACCATGACTTTGCATTTTTTTGTTAAATAAGTACTTGATAGCAGCATGGTTTATGTGAACAATAACTTTGGTGACAACCAAGTATGATCTAAGTTTGTCGAATGCATAAACCATTGCTAACATCCCCTTTTCTATGACTGTGTAATTTATCTAGGCATCATTTAAGACCTTACCTGTATAACAAATAGAACGAAATACCTTGTCTTTTTTGTACCCCAGAACTACTCCCACAGCCATATCGCTTGCATCACACATTAGCTCAAATGGCAACTCCCAATCTGGAGAAATTAAGATGGGTTCTTCTGTCTGTTTCTTCTTCAGCTTCTCAAAAGCTTCTTGACAATTAGCCTCAAAATCAAACTTGGCTTATTTTTCTAATAATTTACACATCGGGCTTGCAATCTTAGAAAAATCTTAAACAAACTGATTGTAGAAGCCCGCAAGACCTAAGAAAATTCGCACTTCCTTCACTGTTACTGGATGTGGAAGCTTTTCAATCTCTTTAATTTTGGCTCTATCTACTTCTAGTTCTCTACATGACACCTTTTGGAAGGACAATTCCTTCCATGACCAAAAAGTGGCATTTTTCCCAATTCAGTATAAGATTTCTCTTTTCACAATGAGCTAGGACTCAATCTAGATTCTGTAAGCATACATCAAAACAATTACCATAAATAGAGAAGTCATCCATGAATACCTCTCAACAAATTCTTCAACTATGTCATAGAAAATTGCCATCATGCATCTCTGAAATATTGCAGGGGCATTGTAGAGGCCAAAAGTCATGAGTCTGACTGCATATGTGCCATGTGAGCATGTGAATATGGTCTTTTCTTGATCTTCTGGCACTATTAAGATCTAATTATATCCTGAGTATCCGTCCAAAAATTAATAGTACTCCTGCCATACTAGCCAGTCCAACATTTGATCAATGAATGGGATAGGATAGTGATCCTTTCTTGTGACTTCATTTAGCATTCAATAGTAAATACATATTCTCTATGCACTCATCATATGAGTGGGAATCAACTCATTATCTTTATTGGTAACCATAATAATCCCACCTTTTTAGGGACGTAGTGTACTAGGCTTACGTATACAATCCGACTATCAAACCACTTGATGACTTCTTTTATACCACTTCCTTCATCACTAAATTCAATATTTATTATTGCTGCACCGTTGGTTTGTAACCTTCTTTAATGTATATGTTGTGCATACAAAAAGCTGGATTTATCCTTGTAATGTCAGACGTCTTCCACCCAATCACCTTCTTCCTTCTTTTCAAAACTGCCATAGCTTTCCTTGCCTATACATTAGATAAACCTTCAGACAAAATAATAGGAAAGGTATCATTGTCACTATGGTAAACATACTTCAAGCGAGGAGGAAGAACCTTAAACTCCAATTTTAGAGCTTCATCAATTGAAGCCTTAGGCGATGGATCAATTGGCCTGTACAATGGCACAAAAGAGAGCTTTCTCATTTTAATAACTGTCAAATTCATAACTTGAACTAATGCAAGTGCCTCCATATCTCCATAAAGATCATGACCCACCAAGGCTCGCTCTAATAGATCATCTAATAATAACAACCTAAGATCAGCCTCCTGGTCTATACAAGATATAACAGACAACTCCTTATATATAGCAGGCAATTTCAGCACCTTGTATATATCAAAAATCTCTACTTGATCATGCGCTTTCATAGTCATCTTTCCTGCTACTACATTAATAAGTGACTGTCTTATTGCTAGAAATAGGCATCCCAAAATAAATAAAACAACCGAATCATCTTCAAAATCAAGAATAACAAAATCTATTGGAAAATTAGTGATCCCACATGAGTTAAGACATCTTCAATAATTCCATCCAGACTATAAAAAGACCTGTCAGCCAACTGCAAAATAATGGTCGTGGGTTTGGGACTCCCAAGATCCATCTTTCAGAACCAAGATGTGGGCATAAGATTGATGCTCACCTCTTAGTCACACAATCCATGAGCACTGATTGCCTGCCCAATAGTGATCTGTAAAGTAAAATTACCTGGATCCTTTAGCTTTATAGGCAGTTTGTTTTGGATCTTAGATGTGCATTCCTCAGTAAGTGAAACTGTATCATACTCTGTCAACCGGTTCTTGTTTTCCATTATGTTCCTCAGGTATTTTGCATATTTTGGACCATTCTATAGAATATCAACAAGAAGAAGATTTACATGAACCTGCCTTAGAAGGCCCAAAAACTTCTGGTAACTTGTCTCCTCTTGGTTTTTTTGCTATATTTAAGGAAAGGGTAAGGGTATAGCCATCACCTCTGCTTGAATATCATCACTTGCAGCTCTTTCTTTGACCCCTTTCTCCTCATTGGCTTTAGGATCATCATCAGTGACTATGGGACTAACATGACCAGGTACCGCCTTCTTTAACTTTAGCCACTACTTGTTGTAACTGTATTTACCTGCTTTGGATTTGCTTCTATATTGCAAGGTAAGCCTTCTTGAGGTCTTGTGTTTTGTGCTCCTATAATCTGACTGAGTTAAAATTCCAAATTCCTAGTAATCAATTATTGACTCTTTAAATCTACTGCAAACTATGCTTTCTTAGCTAAAAGATGCTTCAACATCTCCTCTACATTACTTTTTTGAGTTGTAGCTTGATTATTCTGAACCTGTTGTTGATTATATTGCACTGGCCCCTTATACTAATTATTGTTTTATGCCTAATTTCTACCCCATGAGAAATTAGAATTATTCCTCCAATTAGGATTATATGTGTTATCGAAGTTCTGTTGTCCTGGATGATTCACATTCCCATATAATTATCTATTGCCTTGGATGATTCACATTCCAATATAATTAACAAAATTTAGATTAACCGCATAAGCATCTGCAGCGTACTCACAACTTCCACAAATCTGACATCAAGAATTTACTTGTTGGATTGCATTAGTTGTAGCTGCTGCTTGCAGAATCCCCAACTTCATACTGTTAAACTGAGTAAGCATTTGATTTTGCATTACAGCAAGCTAAGCTAATAAAGCAACGAATAGATCTACCACTAATACACCTGCAACCTTCTTAGGAACACTCCTCGAGTCAGCATGCCATTCAAGGGTCCCTTATGAAATCTAATTCAACAGTATGTATAATTCACCATAAGTCTTATGAAAAATCTTGCCCACCTGTTGCTGAATCTAAAAGAATCTTGGTATTTGGCTCTAGCCCCTTAAAGAAATTATAAACAAGAACATCATTAGACTGATGATGATAAGGGAAATCTATGAAAATCTTGGTATTTGGCTCTAGCTCTTCAATCCAAGAGAATCTTAGTATTTGTCTCTAGCCCCTCAATGAAAGTATGAATAAGAACATCATTAAACTGATGTTGATAAGGGCAATTTCAAAGCATAATTTTAAATCTCTCCTAGACTTGGTAGAGATTCTCTCCTTCTTTCTATCAAAAATTAAAAATCTTGCTTCTCAAACGTGCAGTCTTCCCAGATGGAATGAATCAAATAAGGAACTTCCAAGCTAGATCTTTCTAAGAAGTTATGGAGAGTTATAGTTCAGCATGTCACTATCTCTTCTCTTTCGTGATTAAATAAAACTGGAAGAGCATCAGTCGGACTTAATCAGTAGTCACCCCTACAAGAATATAAGTATCACTTATTTTCAGGAAGGTTTGTATGTGCTATTACGGGTCTTCATTTGAAAATTCGATAAATTGTCCAGCCAAATTCAACAACTGCACCATATTCTGCTCTAATTCAAATCGACCACCTATCTCGGGATTGCGAATACTGTTAGTCATATGGTTTGTGTGTGGGATTGGCACCTCACAAACAGGTCTAGTAGCTACTTAAGCAGAGGCAGTTGGGATAACCGAAGCTGGGATATGTCCGACATTTGAATCAACTGGATCATTTCTTTGTTCAACTATTTGAACCTGTCGAATTGGATAGTAAGCTTTTTGCCTTATTTGAAATACCAGTTCTAGTTTTGAAAAAGGATATACAAACTCTCTATCTCTAGCCAGTCCTGTATTCAGCTAAACCTACAAAAATTCAGCTTCTAAGATCAAGTTTTTAACATTTAAACAATCAAAAACCAAAAATTTAATAAATTACTAATTGTACTAGTCCCCGGCAACGATGCCAAAAACTTGTTGCATTTAAATGCACATGCAAGTGTACGTGTAATACCCCAAAGATTTCTAGTAAATTTTGTCCCAAGAATGACTAGTATTAGCTTCTAAAGTAAATCATAATTATTCCAGGAGGAATATTCAATATTTTCACTTTTTGACATCTGAAAAATTCAATAAGCTTTCCATCGATATATAATTTTCTTAAATTCGATAATCGGGTAGAAGTTATGACTATTTCAAGTTCCCGTCATAAAACAACACCATATTAGTCAGTGGAGCACTGGGCCACAAGAGGAAATGGAATTTGACAATTTCTAGTAGGTGTCTGCGATTATGGCGCATCGCGCCAGCACTCAAATTCAGAATTGTCCTTTTTCTAGTGTCTCAACGCAATTTACCCTATGTCGCACCAAAGTTCCAGGTCACAAAGGAAGGAGCAATGCGATGGCTCCATATCATGCCATCCCTCAATTTTCCTATTGTCAATTTCCAGTGACACAGTGCGATAACGCTGCATCGCTCCAGGGGTACAGTTTGAAAATTTTTTACTGAAATTAAAAGACGCGTCTAGGGTTAAAATTGTCAATTTCCTACCCCTATTTAAACCCAATAACACGTGATTTAGCTATTCTTTACCAAAAATATACTATTTTATCTCATGTTTCTCTCAAGAACAAGCTAGAAATTCTATTTGGGATTCAAAGTCAAGAAGGTTTCACCATCAATCTTCACAAAATCCCCAACTAAGGTATGCATAGTATTTATTCATGGACTACTTTCATCAATGAAGCCCAAGAATTCCTTTTCTAAATTCAAGTTATGGATTTTCTTATGAATTTTATGATTGGGCTGCTTTTGTTCATGTTGATAATGATTAATTGAATTGTATTCCATAAATGAATCTTAAATTCCATATGGGTTGATTTGTATCGGTATAGATTCATGAAACCCTAGGACTAAACCCCTGAATGTTGAAATTGGAATTGATTCACGACAGTTAATTGTTGTATGATGTTGTTTACACATTCTATGCCTACTATGTGTTTGGTTGAATGCCTAGATGAAGAGAAAGTGTCTAATTAGCATGATATCATGAAATCCCCATGTACGTACCAGCTTATGCATATCACTTGTTTGATGAAATGCATCAATAAATGTATTATGATGATTATTATGTATACAAGTAAGTCATTCTTTGTCAGTTTCCTTCCATCAAGTACTGGCAGTACTTGTACCCAAAACATTAGTTTTGTACCTAGAGCCATGTTATGTTTTCACAATACTCTCAGTCAAGCCATGAATCCTTAGACTTCAGATAGTCTTATGACTCAGGAAAAATCTCCATGATCTCATGACTTAGTCAGTTATCAGACATCAGTTCTATTTCGTTAGTCAATGGAACTTAGTAACTCAGCTCATATTCAGTTCAGTAAATCATGCTCAGTGTCCATTTAGATGGGAGTAGAAATTACCACCAAGTGAACCCAAGGATGGGGACACACACTATAGGATGAGGGTGTGATCCTTAAAAGTCATCCTTATATTCTAGAACTATGTAGCCAGCATAGATTGAGACGTCAACACTATCCGATGAGGGTTGATGAGGTGGATAAGCACTGTCAGATAAGGGACCTACCACTCTCTTTTAGGGATACTATCAGATAAGGGTCGCCCACAGCTTGTCTTTACTAGTGGTTTGGTATTAACACCCTTCCAATTGGGGTTACAGATTGAACCCCAACTCATCCATAATAGCGTATCAGGGGCGTGTAGGTTAAATACTACCTTCCCCAGTTTTAGTACCAGTCTCAGTAAAAGAACTCAGATAGTTCTTCAGATTCAAGACTATTCGATATAGTAGACTCAGATATAGTAAGAAACTCAGATAGTTCCATCAGATTTTGGACTGTCGAAAATAGTCACCCATGTTATCAGTTACATTCAAATACAACTATTTATGCTATCATTTTTTAGTATGTCATGTCATCAGTATTAAGATTCAGTAATCACGATATCACAATATAAGTTACAATTATGTATTTATGTACGCATTCTCACATTTATGTTAGATTTTGTCATCTAGCATTACTCATGCATGTTAACCCTTGCATTAGCCTACCTCACATGTATACTCAGTACATTCTATTGTACTGACGTATTTGTGCTATGGTGCTTTTTTTTATGTTGCACTATAGCTTCAGAGGCACGAGTTCTAGATCAATAGTAAATTCCAGTCTCAACAGTCAGAGTAAAACTGAGTCCTCATCCCTAGAGGACATGATTATTTCTCCACTATTTCATTGGTTAGTTATCAGTTGGAGTTAGTTGGGGACATGTCCCATCAACTCCTTATTCAGATTATCCAGATAGTAGGTGCTTTCAGACTAGATATAGACTATTATGTTTTAGACTTCAGCGTTTACAGTTTTATTTTGAGTATTGTATTACCCCATAGATGTTATATTATCCATGTTATGTTCATTATTGAACCTTATGGCCTTTCAGTGCATTTTTTTGTATTATTCAGTATTTTATGCAGTATACAGGTACAAATATCAGTCATGGGTTAGCTTATGGTCTTTCGGGGTCATAAGCACCGGGTAGCATTCCGATTCAACAAATCCGGGTGTTAAAAACTTGGTATTAGAGCCTAAGGCTCAATAGAGTCGTAGAAAGTCTGAAAGCCGCATCTAGTAGAGTCTTATACATGGGTGTGTTGCGTGCCATATTTATGTACAGGGGGATATAAGATGTTTTAGGAATAGTTTCCCTTCTTTCAGTATTCATGTCATGCCAGTGAGCATAATCACAAGTCAATCTCTCAATCTAATCCGTTTTTTCCCTTTATTTCAGAATATGCCTCCTAAGAAAAGAAATTAGTTAGCCCCTCAGCCTGAAGAACCTTTGGGCAATTATGTTTCTTATGTAGAGTTCAGGACCATATTTACCACTCTTGCTCAGTCAATAGCTGCCCATAATGAGTAACCAGCTATCGTTTTGGCCAACCCAGTGGCCAACTCAGCTGCAACTGGGATTTGAGACTTCACCCGAATTAATCCTCCGTCCTTCCATGGGTCTAAAGTAGATGAGGACCCTCAGGAATTCCTAGATCAAGTGCAGAAGGTGACAGACATTATGGGGGTGACTACTATGGTGAGTACTGAGCTAGCTGCATATCAGTTGCAGGATGTGGCTTATACTTGGTTCAAATAGTGGAAGTCAGAAAGGTCAGATGAGGCAGTCCTATAGAGTGGGAGGAATTTTTCACTGCATTCTTAGACAGATTATTTCCCCAAGGGATTAAAGAGGCTAAGGTGTTAGAATTTATCAACCTCAGGCAAGGAAATTTGACGGTGAAAGAGTATTCTCTAAAGTTTACTCAATTATCCAGATATATCCTTCATATGGTTACAGACGGCAGAGCCATGATGAGTAAGTTCGCTTCAGGGGTAAATGATATCGTGGTTAACGAATATAGATCCTCCATGCTAAACAGTGACATGACTTTAGCCAAATTTATGACCCATGCTCAGCAGATAGAGGAGTAGAATATTAAGCAGAGGGAAAAGCAGAATAAGAAAGCTTGGATAGGTAGCTTCAATTTTAGTCAACCTAAGTCAGAAGGAGGAAACCATTCTTAGTTTTATCCTAAGTCATCAGTTCTAGCACCTTCTTTGGCTAGTGCTCCAGCTCCTAAGTTTAGAGATAGAGTGCCGTGCTCTAAGTCTCAGGGTAGTGTCAACAATTCCCGAAATAATCCCCTTTGTTAGACTTGTGGTAAGAACCATAAGGGTTCTTGTAGAGCTAGCAGCGATGTCTATTTCGATTGTAGAAATCCAGGCCACAAAGTCAGAGACTACCCTTAGTCAGGTTATCAGAGTTATCTCTGCTCCTCAGCTAAGTTTGGTCGCCCAAATCAGCAGGGTGCCACCACTAGTGCTACTAGCAGGCAATGCCCAAATAGACTATATACTCTTCATACTCGACAAGATCAGGAAAATTCTCTTGATGTAGTTACTGGTACGTTGCAGATCTTTCATGTGCATATGTACACTTTGCTAGATCCAGGAGCTTATTTTTCTTTTATACTCCCTATATAGTAGCTGATTTTGGACTAAGTCCCTAGAGCCCTTCTCAGCCTCTACCCAGTGGGCAAAACCATCATAGCCCGGCGGGTATACAAGAACTACCTAATTATGATATTTCAAAATGACACTTCAGCAGACTTAGTCGAATTAGAGATGACTAATTTTGATATCATTCTCGGCATGGATTGGCTTCATTCCTACTATGCCATATTCTACGCAGTTTTAGTTCCCAAATTAACCCGTCCTTAAGTGGAAAGGTAGTGTATCTGCTTTTGGGGGTCAGCTTATTTCCTACTTTCGGGCATGGAAATAATATCTAAAGGATGTGTCTATTATTTTGTTCGAGTTAAGGACACAAGTTTCAAAACTCCCAGCCTTGAATCAATCCCAGTAGTGAATAAATATTTAGATGTCTTTCCCGAAGATCTTCCAGGAATTTCTCCCAAAAGGGTAATAGACTTTGGCATTGATCTTCTTCTAAATACTCAGCCTATCTCTATTTCTCCATACAAAATGACACCAGCAGAACTCGAAGAATTGAAAGAATAGGTGAAAAATCTCTTAGATAAGGGATTCATAAGACCCAGCATTTCTCCGTGGGGTGCACCAGTCTTATTCGTCCACAAGAAAGATGGTTCTCTCAGAATGTGCATGATTACCATCAAATCAATAAGGTCACGATCAAGAACAAGTATCCTCTTCCCAGAATCGATGACTTGTTTGACCAACTTTAGGATACCAGTTATTTGTCTAAGATAGACCTCAGATTTGGCTATTATCAACATAGAGTTAGAGAAAGTGACATTCCAAAAATAGCTTTTTGTACTCGGTATAGTCACTTTGAATTCTTAGTCATGTCATTTGTCTTACCAATGCCTCATCAGTTTTCATCTTGATGAACCGCGTGTTCAAGCAGTACTTGGACATGTTCGTCCTAGTCTTTATAGATGATATTTTGGTCTATTCCCGCACTGAGTCCGATCATGTAGACCATCTTAGAACAGTACTTCAGACTATCAGAGATCATTAACTATTCACCAATTTAGGTAAGTGTGAATTTTGGCTAAGGTCAGTAGCATTCCTTAGTCACATTATTTCTGGTGATGGCAATAGGGTTGATCCTTAAGAGACTGAAGCAGTAAGAAACTGGCCAAGACATGTCTCTCCATCAGATATCAATAGTTTCTTGGGTTTGGCAAGATATTACAGATGGTTTGTTAAGGGATTTTCATCTATTGCATCTCCTATGTCCAGATTGACTCAAAAAAAAGTCAAGTTTGAATGGTTAAAACCTTATGAGAAGAGTTTTCAGGAGTTGAAGACTCGACTTATCTCATCCCCAGTCTTAGCTCTTTCAGATGGTTTAGATGAGTTCGTGGTGTATTTTGATGCATCCAGAGTAGGTTTGGGTTGTGTCCTCATGTAGCATGGTAAGGTCATAGCCTACGCCTCTAGAAAGCTTAAACCCCATGAGAGGAATTATCCTACTCTTGATCTTGAGTTAGCAGCCATAGTCTTTACCTTGAAGATTTGGAGGCATTATCTCTACGAAGTTCATGTAGATGTCTTCACAGATCACAAGAGTCTTCAGTATGTCTTTTCTTAAAAAGATCTCAATCTTTGTTGGAGAAGGTGGTTAGACCTCTTGAAATACTATAACATGAGTGTCCTCTATTATTCGAGAAAGGCTAATGTAGTGGCCGACGCTCTTAGTAGGCTATCTATTGGTAGTGTTTCTCATATGAAGGATAGTAAGAAGAAGTTAGCTCAAGAAGTCCATCAGTTTGCCAGACTATGCGTTCTCTTAGTCGATTCTTCAGAGGGTGGTGTATGTGTTCAGGGTAGTTTAGAATTATCTCTAGTCTCTGAGGTAAAACAAAAGCAAGATAGAGATCCCAGACTTGTCAAGTTGAAAGAGTCAGTATAGGGTTAGAAAGTAGAGGTTTTCTAGGGAAAGATGGTGTTTTTCATTATCAGGGTCGTCTCTATGTTCCAGGTGTAGATGACTTAAGGCAGTGAATTCTTGCAGAAATGCATGGTGCGTGCCACTCTATTCATCCATGGTCCATACAGATATACCCCAACTTGCGGGAAATCTATTGGTAGAGTGGGATGAAAAGAGACATTGAATATTTTGTGCTAAGTGCTCTGCATGTCAGCAAGTTAAGATAGAGAATCAGAAGCCTAGTGGGTCTATGCAGGAGTTCAGTATTCCTAATTGGAAGTGGGAAGTTATGAACATGGACTTTATGATGAGTTTGCCTCGAACTCGCTATCATCATGATTTAGTCTAGGTCATTATAGATAGAATGACTAAATCAGCTCATTTCCTTCTAGTTCATACCTCTTATTTAGCCAAGGATTACGCCAAACTCTATATCAAGGAGTTGGCTAGATCGCACGGTGTTTCGTTGTCCAATGTCTCACACAGAGGTACCCAGTTCACCTCTCATCTCTGGAAAGCATTCCAAAAGGGTCTCGGTACCCAAGTTTATCTTAGTACAACGTTTTATCCTCAGACAAATGGTTAATTAGAAAGGATCATTCAAACTTTAGAAGATATGCTAAGGGCGTGTGCAATTGATTTCAACAGAAGTTGGGGTGACCACTTTCCTTTGTTGAGTTTATATACAACAACAACTATCATTCCAGTATTTTGATGGCTCCATTCGAATCTCTATATGGTAAGAGATGTAGATCTCTAATTGGTTGGTTCAAAGTTAGTGAGGACTCAGTTATAGGTCCTGACTTAGTAGTCGATGCCTTAGAAAAACTCCAGTTAATCAGAGAAAGACTTTGGGCTGCTCAGAGTCGACAGAAGTCTTATGCAGATGTTCGCAGGAAAGATCTCAAGTTTAAGGTTGGTGATCATGTCTATCTAAAGATCTCTCCCATGAAGGAAGTGAAAAGATTCTACAAGAAGGGAAAGATCAGTCCCTGATATGTCGTTCCTTTCAAGATTTTTAGGCATTTCAGCAAGGTAGCTTATGAGCTCGACTTTCCTTCAGATCTAGCCTTAGTTCATCCAGTATTTCATGTGTCTTTTCTCAAGAAGTGCATAGGTGACCCCTCATTTGTTGTCCCTATTCAGAGCATTGATGTTCAGAACACTCTCTCTTATGAAGAGATTCCAGTCGAAATCTTATACTATCAGACTCGTAGATTGAGGAACAAAGAAGTCCCTCTAGTTAAAGTTCTTTCAAAAAATCAGTCCGTCGAGGGAGATACTTGGGAAGCAAAAGCATACATGCGTACTAAGTATTCTCACCTCTTCTTCGCCAACTCAGAGAAAGCTTAAGGTAAAAGTTCTCCTTAAGCTTCCAATTTCGTGTTCAGTATTCATCACAAACTTGGTATGTAGTTTTATACTCATGTTCCCATTATAAACTTGGTATCAAGTACCATTGCATATTCAGTCATGCCCTCACATATCAGTTTAGTTATATAATTATGCATCAGAAATGTATTTCCATTGTGAGAAACTTAGTTCCTCAGAACATTCAGTCATGCATTCATGAATCAGTTGCACATGCATCAGATATGCATGTTTAGTATGTTATGTTCAACTTGTCAGTCATGAGATCATGTTCCAGTTATTCGTGTTCAGTTTATTTTTCCCCCCCTTAGTCAGTCTCATTTGAGGACGAATGTTCTCAAGGAGGAGATATTGTAATGCCCCAAATATTTCTAGAAAATTTCATCCTAAGAATGACTAATATTATCTTCTAAAGTGAATGATAATTATTCCAGGAGTAATATTCAATATTTTACTTTTTTTCATGTAGAAATTCAATAAGTTTTCCATCGATATATGATTCACTTAAATCTGATAATTGGGTAAGAAGTTATGACTATTTCAAGTTCCCGTCGTAAAACAGTGCCATATTAGTCAGTGGTGCGCCGCACCACAAGAGGAAATGGCATCTGGAAATTTCCAGTAGGTGTCAGCAATTAAGGCGCATTGCACCAACACTCAAATTCAGAATTGTCTTTTTTCCAGTGTCTCAGCGCGATTTTCCCTGCATCGTTCCAAAGTTCCAGGCCACGAAGGAAGGGGCAACGCGATGGCTCCGTGTCGCACCATCCCTTAATTTCCTAATTGTCAATTTCTAGTGACACAATGTGATAATGCCGTGTTATGCCAGGGGCCTAGTTCGGGGAAATTTTACTGAAATTAAAAGATGCGTCCAGCGTTAAAAGGGTCAATTTCCTACCTCTATTTAAACCCAATAACACATTATTTATCTATTCTTCACCCAAAATATACTATTTTCTCACAAGTTTCTCTCAAAAATAAGCTAGGGTTTCTATTGGGGATTCAAATTCAAGAAGATTTCACCATCAATCTTCACGAAATCATGAACTAAGGTATGCGTAGTGTTCATTCATGGACTCCTTTCGTCCATGAAGCCCAAAAATCCCTTTTCTAAATTTAAGTTATGGATTTTCTTATAAATTTCATGATTGGGATGTTTTTGTTCATGTTGATAATAAGTAGTTGAATTGTATTCCATGAATGAGTGTTAAATTCAATATGGGTTGATTTGTATTGGTATAGATTCATGAAACCCTAGGACTAAACCTCTCAATGCTGAAATTGGAATTGAATCACTACAGTTAATTGTTGTATGATGTTCTTTACACATTCTGTGCCTAGTATGTGTTTGGTTGAATGCGTAGATGAAGGGAAAGTGTCTAATTAGCATGATATCATGAAATCCCAAAGTACATACAAGATTATGCCTATCACATGTTTGATGAAATGCTTCAGTAAATGTATTATGATGATTATTATATATTCAAGTAAGTCATGCTTTGTCAGTTTCCTTCCATCGAGTCCTGGGGTACTTGTACCCAAAACATTAGGTGTGTACCTAGAGCCATGTCATGTTTTCAAGATGCTCTCAGTCAAGCTATTAATCTTTAGACTTTAGATAGTCTTATGACTCATGAAAAATCTCCATGATCTCATGACTCAGTCAGTTGTCAGATATCAGTAATATTCCGTCAGTCAACCGAACTTAGTAACTCAGCTCATGTTTAGTTCAGTAAATCATGTTCAGTGTCCATTCATATGGGATTAGGATGTAGCACCGAGTGAACCCGAGGATGGGGAAACACACTATTAGATGAGGGTGTGATACTTAGAAGTTATCCTTGCATTCCAGAACTATGTAACCAGCATAGATTAAGAAATCAACATTGTCCGATGAGGGTTGATGAGGTGGATAAGCACTGTCAGATAAGGGCCCTACCATTCTCTTTTAGGGACACTATTAGATAAGGGTCGCCCACAGCTTGTCCTTACCAGTGGTGCGGTATTGACATCCTTCCAATTGGGGTTATAGATTGGGCCCCAACTCAGCCATAATGGCGTATCTGGGGCATGTCGGTTAAATACTACCTCCCACAATTTCAGTACCAATCTCAGTAAAATAACTCATATAGTTCTTTAGATTCAAGACTGTCAGATACAGTCGACTCAGATACAGTAAGGAACTTAGATAGTTCCATCAGATTTGGTACTATCATATACAGTCACCCATGTTATCAGTTACATTCAGATGCAACTATTTATGCTATCAGTTATATCAGTTATTAGTATGTCAAGTCATCAGTATTCAGATGCAGTAATCATGATATCATAGTGTCAGTTACAGTTACGTATTTATGTATGCATTCTAGCATTCATGTTAGACAGTCAGCTAACATTATTCATGCATATTAACCCTTGCATTAGCCTACCTCACCTATATACTCAGTATATTTCATTGTACTGACGCATTTGCGCTATGGTACTTTTTTTATGTTATACCATAGGTTCAGAGACACGAGTTCCAAATCAACAGTAGATTCTAGTCTTAGCAGTCAGAATAGAAGTGAGTCCTCATCCTTCAAGGACATGATTATTTCTCCACTATTTCATTGATTATTTATTAGTTGGAGTTAGTTAGGGACATTTCCTATCAATTCCTTATTCAGATTATTCAAATAGTATAGGCTTTCAGACTAGATGCAGACTATTATGTTTGACTTTAGTGTTTATATTTTTTTTTGGGTATTGTATTACCCCACAGATGTTATCTCATCCATGTTATGTTCAGTATTAAACCTTGTTAGCTTGTATTTATCCCCCCGTATAATCTTCCTTCTAAAATGTTGATGACTAGTCCATATATATTCTTGAATTGTGTTGTTCCTGGCATACATAATCCAAAAGGCGGTATAGATGTTTACTTGCAACCTTTGATTGATGAACTACAAATTTTATGGCATGAAGGGGTTGAAACTTAGGATATTTCACTTAAACAGAATTTCTATCTACATGTATATCTAATGTGTAATATTAATGATTTTCCTGCTTATTTAATGTTGTCTGGGTGGATGATAACTAGAAAGTTATCTTGTCCATACTGCATGAAAAATATAAAATCTTTCACATTGAGACATAGCATAAAGAAAATCATGGTTTGATTGTCATCATTGTTTCTTGCCACATATTCATGAGTTTCTAAGACTCATGAATGCATTCAGAAAGAACAGAAATAAATATGATAGTCCATCTCCAAGGTTATCTAGTCATGATATTTGGGAGATAGTTCAAGATTTTCCAAAAGTTAGTGAGGAACCATTGTATAGGTTTGATGGATATGGCGTTTCACATAATTGGACTAAAAAAAGTACATTTTGGGAGTTAGAATATTTTCTAGATAATTTAATTAGACATAATATTGATGTCATGCATACTGATAATAACTATTTTGATAATTTTTTCAACACAGTTATGGATGTTACCGGCAAGATAAAGGATAATCCTAAGGCTAGACTTGTTTACCAGAATATTGCAAGCGTAGAGAATTAAACTTGCGGGAAGGGCTCAATGGCAATGTTCTTAATCCCAAGGCTAGTTATACATTCAAGTTAGACCAAAAGCAAAAAATATGTGAGTGGGTCCAAAGTTTAAAGATGCCCGATGGACATGCTTCAAAATTGGGAAAGAGGGTTGATATGGTACAAGAAATCTTACATGAAAAAAAAAGTCCTATTTGTCATATTTTCATGGAACAATTACTTTCAATTGCTTTTATTGGTTTGCCTGAAAACATATGAAAACCGATAGCAGAGATTAGCTTGTTCTTCAAAGACTTATGTTCCACCATATTAAAAGAAGAAAATCTAGCTCGAATGGAAAGTAATATTTTTGTTATCACCAACAAGTTGGAGAAGAGTTTTACACCTGTGTTCTTTGATGTGATGGAATATCTTCCCATTCACCTTGTCCCCGAAACTCGGCTACGCGACCCAGTTCAATCTAGGTGGATGTATCCAAGCGAGCAGTAAGCAATTGCAACATATTTAATTTATTAAATAATTCTTCAAATACATACATATCTATTTTTATATTGTAAAAACCTAATCTTAAGATTATGCAGGACAATTGAAAGATTGAAAAGGGGTCCTAGAAATAAATATAAGGTGGAAAACTCTATAGTTGAGGCATATCTTGCAAGAGAAACATCTCAATTTTGCTCATACTACTTTGGTGATCAAGTTGCTTGTTTAAGAAATAGACCGGATCGATATCAGGACGATGAGAATGAGACTCATTTGCAACCAATATCAATTTTCAATCAATCTGGTAGTAAAGTAAAAAACATCATATTTCATTAGCTCACTTCCATGGAGCACAAATCAACAACTTTGTATGTCTTTCTGAATTGCCCAGAAGTTGAGCCTCTTCTAAAATAAGGATATTAAATATGAACATCATATTTAATTACTTATTTTACTAAGGAAACTAATTTTGTTTCATATAATGGGTCTTCAGTTCTTTTAAGACTCAATTCCACCAAAATCAAGTTTATGCATCCTTTGCAACATGGTTTTCATATGAGGTGTCTAAGTGTAGTAATATTACAATAAATTTTAAGCGTTTACACATTCTTTAACTAATATATATGTATGTATATATATATATATATAATATTTTTAGGTATACCATTCACCAAATCTGGTCACATACTATCAGGTCTTAAAAGATATTTCTTTGGGACCAGTTGAAGCTCATACAATGTCCCATTACACAGTAAATGGATTCAAATTTTTCACTGAAGAACACTCCAGAACAAGAAAAATGAACAATAGAGGTGTTTGGGTTAAGGGTGATGATGATGTTGATTACTTTGGCATCATACAAGAGATCTTAGAAATGGAGTATGCTGGTTGGACAATAGAAAATGTTGTACTCTTTTGATCTATGTGGTTTGATCCAAGCACAAAAGGAACAAGAGTACTTAAAAAGTATAACATCAATGAAGTATACTGTTTACGATCCCTTTGTTCTCGTACAAAAATGCTAAATAAGTGTACTATGCTCCTTTTCTGTTACCCATAGATAAGTCTGATTGGTTAGATGTAATCAAAACAAAGCCTATTGGACAAGTGGAAGTTGAGAATGTGTTGGAGACTGCATAGAAAAATAAAATGCAGATTGATCACCAGTTAGTGAAAACTGGTTTGGTAGATAGTTTGAACCACCCAGAAAATATATTTGAAGAAGTTAATATTGTAGAAGAAGAGGCTGAGTAGGTAGAAGATAAGGAAACTTCCGTAGAGGGTGAATGATTTAGTGGAGAATCGTCGGGAGAGAAGAATTAGTTTTTGTAGGTTGTATTTGTTATGTATTGATATCTTTATGCTTTGTACTATTTACCTGTATGATTCTTGTTTAAGATTAATATGTAATATCCTGAGTAAGATTACTTTTGTCACTTTTCCATCTTTTATGTAGTATTAGAAATATTCTTGTCTTTCTCGTGTTGTTGGAGCAAGACTAAACTTGCAATGGTTATGTAACTAATTCACTGGTGTTTTAATACTGATTTAGTGATTTGAAACGTGAATTAGGAACTTAAAACTAGTTACTTGGAATGTGTACTAATGACTTGAAAATGGATGTGTGTTCTTTTCACAACAAATCTTTCTTTTATATAAGATTCTAAAAGGGACATTTTCTTATATTCATTTTGTAAGGACTACCTACTTTTTACTTAAAAAATAATTCAGATTGGAGGTAAAGATGACAAAGGTTAGAAAATATTTGATCCTACAAAGACAAAAAAGAAAAAACAGCCTCCACCTTATAGACGATCGACAAAAATCCATATATTCGAGGGTCGGTTAAATGGCGGGCCAGCACAACCATCTTATTCTAGGTTGTCGTATCATTTAGTCCCTGCTCCTATGCACATGGGTCCATTTCATGGCTGTACAGAGTCCCAGTCTACTCCCATCGTCATGCCACCACCATCATAGTACTATCAGACGATCGTTGACATATATAGTTACTTACCATCGTCTATCATAACTTCTACTAGTAGTCACCCACGTACTTACAGTGATTCTGCTGGATCTATTAAGTTGACCGATCTTCATCTTGGAGGCACACCATCAAGTACTTCAGATACACCCACACCATTGCATTCAAGAGCACCTGTTCCGTAGCCCAGAGACAGAGATGCTGATCGAAAGCAATATATTATTCCACATGAAGTAGGGTAAGATTTTTAAATATAACAATACTATTCATTTTTCATTTACTACATTATTATGCTCTATGATATTAAAGTTTCATCTTGTATTGTAGGTTTTTCCTGGTAATAGAATTGCAAAAATTATGAGTAAATGTATCCGTCGAAACTCCAAAGGCTATTGGACGAGTTGGCAGAAGGTTCCAAAATGTCATAGATATGACATGTTTAAGGAATTTCAGGTAAAGATTTAACTTATCGACTACTTTACACATTGTTAGAACAAAAAATTGAATGTTAAATTTTATTTTTACTATAGAAATATTTTTAGTTTGATCCATTAGATTACTTTGTTATACGGAAGAATTTTTTTAAAAGAGCAAGAGTTAGGATGAACAGTTTGTTGTATTATGCAAGATAAAATAGGAAAAAAATCAAGATTTATAGGCCGCAGAATGTGGGATGATTATCTTCGCTATTGGAATAGTGAAGAATCTCAAAAGTTGAGTGAAAAAAGAAAGAAAGGCAGGGCATCAACCAAGGGTGGCTCTCTACATACTGCGGGAGCTGTTAGTTGAATTATTATGGAGAAAAAAACTAGTATGTAACTTTTATTGATTTAATTATATATTTATATTGTAATTATTTTTTGATTTTTTGATTAATAATTTTATCATATGCAGCAAAAAAAATTGCGTAGGAATGTAGCTTTACATGAGTTATTTGAGGAGACACATGTAAAGAAGAAAAAGAACCCAACAAATGAAGATGTCTAGGTTGAGCCTTGTGCAAAAGCTACCCATGTTAGAATCACATTTTGTATTTATGAATTTTTTTCTCAAAGTTGATATTGTTTAAGTACTAATAGTTTAATATTTTATTATCATTAATTTTAACTTTTCTTTGAATATAGGACAAATATGTACAGTTGATTAATGAGTATCGCAATACTCAGCCTTCTGAAAGTTAGGATGAAACAATATATGAAGATGTAGAGGATGAGTACTGAAAACAAACTGTGGGTTCTCCAGTTAGAGGCAAATACTACGGCTACCACAGAAAATGCTTTACCAAGAATATTAGGTCTTTGTCTGGTGATTCATCCTTTGCCTCATCAGTTAATAGAGAAACCACTAATTCACTACAAAATATGATTTCTCAACTCACTAAGGAGCTTGCTGCACAGGCTGAGAGGGCGAAGAAGAAGGAGGAAGAAAAAATATCACAAATGAGAATGATGCAGGAAAAGATCAATTGCTTTCTTCAATCTGCACAGATTCCTCCTCCTTGTCCTGGTGATGCACTCGTGTTGCAAAGGCCTAAGCCCAATAGATAATTATTACCCACAGAGGATTCAAATTATCTGGCTGAGAATGAGAATGAGTATGAGGATATCGAGTTGTAGTTTTTAGTCTTTTGTATATTTTGTAGCTTATTTTTTGGAAGGTTGATAAACTTTGTTAATAATTTAATTTTTAATTGTGTATTCTTATTATGGTTGATATATATTAAAGATTGATTGATGGGTTGTATTGTATAGTAGGTTTGATGAAATGTAGCATATATATATATATATATGCTGTTATTTTATTTTTACAAAATTACCAGAAAAAACAGCCACATGTGATCACTTTTTTGAAAAATTTTCAAAAAAACAAGCATTTGTGGCCACTTTACTGGAAAAATTATAAAAATGTGACCACATGTAATCTCTTTTATGGAAAATTTTAAAAATAAAAAACCACAAGTGGTCACTTTTATAAAAATTATCCAGAAAAGGCGACCACAAGTGGTCCCTATTCTGAAAAAATTTAAAAAGCGACCACATGTGGTCACTTTCCTAAAATTAATTAATTATTTTATAACAAATGATTTTATTAAAAAAACTATTAAATAAAAAATACCGATCACTTGTGGTTGTTTTTTATTAATTAAATAATTAAATTTTTAATAATAATTAATTATTTAAATATTTTAAAATAAAAAGCGACCATCGCTTTTTATAAAAATTAATTAATTAATTTAAATACAAAAGCGACCATTTGTGGTCGCTCTTTTTTTAATTATTTTATAAAATTTGTAAAAGCGACAACTGGTGGTTGCTTTTTTGAATTATATAATCTTTTTTTTTTTGAAAAATAATATTGAATTATACTTTTTTTTTTCAAAAAAAAAACACATGTGGTCAGTTTTGAAAAAGCTACCACTGTTTTTGCAACCACACCTTTTGCTCGGTTTTGTGGTTGCAAAAACAGGAAAAGCGACCACATGTGCTCGATTTTTCTATTTTTCCTAGTAGTGAGAAGGTGAAGTACCCATCAATGCAAGTTAAGTATGACTACCAATCACAACAAGGGTTGAGAAAATATTGTTTTATGCAAATTTTGAAAGATGACAAACAATGGGTCAAGAATATTTGGAAGCCGAATCACTCAACATGAGCAAACTTAGACACTCTAGAATGTAACTTCAGCTAGATCAACAAACAGTAATAATGTTCTCTGTACCAGATAGTCCTAAACTTGCACTGTAACATTGCCCATTTCAAATGAAAAAGGCAATCCTCTAATCATTCAAATGGAGGTCTTAGATATCACAAATCTAGTGACTGTTATTTCTACAACAACAACAATATAACCAATGTAATCCCATAAAGGGGGTCAGAAAAGGATAAAGTGAAATTACCGGTACCTTCTGTTATTTTCCTTCTACGGGTACGAGAATCTGCATACTATAAACATCCTCTTCAACTATTTCAAGTTTATAAACCAAGAACTCAATGAAGTGCAAAAAACACCCTCAACACAAGATCAAAGTAATCTTTCCAAGAGGTGCATTTTATTTTTGGAAATAAAGATGAAACATAAATGGCCAAGCCGCCCGAATTCACGGAATTTCCTTAAGGAAATAATTCCCCTCACTGTACCCGAGGTTGCGGAATTTTTATCCCAAGATAAAATGGCCAAACAAACAAATTGTAGTGGTACATCTAACAACTGGAATATCTTCGAACTTACTGAATGTTTTGAGTGATCACACAGAGTATTTTTAAGGCAAGAAGAGTGTTTTTATTCTAAAATTTTTTTACCAAAACCTGTGGATGAAAGCAGGTTTATATAGACATAAGATACTTCTTCTAAAAAGTGGCAATGGTTCATTCAAAAGGTGTAACCTTTTCTGAAAATTCATGTCCATTCGTCGAAACAGCGTATCTGTTCCAAACAGGCATGTCATTTCATGAATCAGTGTGTCATTTCGTTGAAGAATTGCATCCTTTTGAAGTATCAGTTTGAAATAGTGCAACTTTTCTGAAGCATCAGTTCAGTTCGAACATTGCATCTGTTACTGTTACTGCATCCATATAAATGGAGTATTAAATACACAGAAAAAAATTTCTGTGTTTTTGTCATTGATTAGATTTTGTCAAATAAAGTTTGTCCAAAAAGATAGATCTCATTGATCGATTATTTTCCAAATCCAAATTCAAATCCAAATCCAAAACCGAGCCGAGCAAGCGACGACGACGGCGCGAGGCAACTTTTATTTCTTGCCTCACTTATCATGTGGAGTAAGTGTTCTTAATTAGAAACACTTCCAAGTTCTCTTCTTTCATCAATGTGGGAGAAAGAGTAAAATTTTAAATTTGGGGGTACACTTTCCATTTTAGTGTCTCCTTCCCTTCACCATTTTACTTTTTATTTTTCCATTCATACTTCTTTCATATACTATGAACCCAACAATCCCCCACATAAATGGGGAATGGATGTTATTTATAAAATTTTTACGAACAAGTATATGATCATCAATCAAAGACTGGTTGCATCTGGATAAGTGGATTTTCTTTGCACTTTTCATACTGAACATGCATCGGATGCACTCGGTCAATTGGTAGAGTTGGTACCTTTGAACCATCGAGCTTTAATGTACACCTCGATAATACATGTCACACAACCATTATTTTAACATTTATGGTTCTCACAGTTTTGTTCTTTTCATCCATGAACACGTCCCAGTTTTATGAGAGCTTAGAGAATAGGCCTTTGCTAATATTCTCCTTGAAGCGGCTTCCACTTTTCCCTCTCATAGGTGATTTCTAAACATTCAATCCTATATATTAAACTATTTGGTCAAATCTGCCAAATTTAGATAATCATTAAAAGATTTTTCACCTTAAGTCTTATCCTTGTTTACTATACATTGTCTACATCATGAGAATGGGTTGGGTAATTGAAAATATTGAACCTGTCAGACATACCTTTGTTTGATCTGTTTGAACCTAGCTCTTGGGATCTCCAGTCTGCTAGGTAGAGTTACCGCCATGCTGACTTTCCCTAGGCCTTAAACCAATTTCCTTGGATGTCCTTTCCACTCCTTCTCTAGATAGGGCTTTTCTAAGTGGTCCCACATATTAACCTTTGACTTTACATAGTCAACAGTGATAATTCCACTAGAGAGAAGTTCCCTAATGGTATTATGTCTTCGTCATATGTGACGAGATTTAATACTGTACATCATGCTCCCTACCTTACCTATAGCCATTTAGCTATCACAATGTATACATACTGGTGCCATTGGCTTGGGCCAATACGTAATATCTTCCAAGAAATTCTGGAGCCATTCTACTTCTTCACTGGCTTTACCCAGTGCAATAAATTCAGATTCCATTGTAGAACGAGCAATCCAAGTCTGGTTGGATGATTTCCAAGAGACTACTCCTCTACTGATAGTAAATATATATCCACTTGTAGATTTTACTTCGTTCGATTCGGTGATCCAATTTGCATCACTATATCCTTCAAGTACCGCAGGATATTTATTATAATGCAAATAATAATTTTGAGTGTATTTAAGATACCCCAAAACTCTTTTCAATGCCATCCAATGAGTTTTGTTGGAATTACTCGTGTACCAACTCAATTTACTGATAGCGCATTCTATGTCTGGTCGTGTACAGTTCATCATATACATTAAACATCCCAATACTCTTGTGTACTCTAATTGTGAGTCACTTTTACCTTCATTCTTTCAAAGTACAAAGCTAGCATCTAATGGATTCTTAGCAATACCGAATTCCATATACTTGAATTTTTCAAGTACCTTTTCAATATAATGAGACTGTGACAATGTCAACCCTTGTGGATTTCTATGGATTCTTATACCTAAGATCACATCCGCAACTCCAACGTCTTTCATATCAAACTTTCTCCCAAGAATTTGTTTTGTTGCATTTATATTAGAAATGTCCCTACTGATGATTAACATACCATCCACATATAAACAAACAATGACTTAGTGATTTGGATTGTCTTTAATATAAACACATTTATCACATTCATTTATTTAAATTTGTTTGCCAACATGGTTTGGTCAAACTTCGCATGCCATTGTTTAGGTGCTTGCTTTAGTCCATACAATGACTTAATAAGTTTGCACACCTTGTTTTCCTTTCCTAGAACCATAAAATCCTCAGGTTTTCACATCTATTTGATAGATTTCAAGACCATATAACATAGCCAAGGCAATTAATATTATAATTGGTGTTATCCTTGTTACTGGTGAGTATGTATCAAAGTAATCAAGGCCTTCTTTTTGTTTGAAGCCTTTTACTACAAGTCTTACCTTGTATTTGTCAATAGTGCCATCTGCTTTCATTTTCCTTTTGAAGATCTATTTAAAACCTAAAGGTTTATTTTTGGGATCAAGATCAACCAATTTCCATGTATGATTGCTTAACATTGAATCAATCTCACTATTGACTGCCTCTTTCCGAAAGGATGAGTCTGACGATGACATCGCTTCTTTGAACGTTTGAGGCTTATTTTCTAAGAGAAATGTTACAAAATCCGATCCAAATGAAGTTGATATTGTTTGACGTGTACTACGTCTTAGATTTTATTCACTATGTATATTATCACTTGGTTCATCTTGAGTTCGTTTAAATCCTTCACTTGACTGTTCATGTCTAAGTTTATACGGGTAAATGTTTTCAAAGAATTCAGCATTATCTGATTCAATTATCGTATTTTTATTTATATCTGGATGTTTGGATTTATGAACCAAAAATCGACATGCTTTACTACCTTTAGCATATCCTATGAACACGTAGTCCACCGTCTTAGGCCCTAGCTTAACCCTTTTAGGCATAGGAATTTGGACATTTGCTAGACACCCCCACACTTTGAAATATTTCAAGTTGGGTTTCTTCCTTTCCATTTTTCATAAGGAATTGATTGTGTCTTACTATGGGGAACTATGTTAAGTATACGATTGGCTGTAAAGATAGACTTCCCCCATAAGTTTTTTCGTAAACCAGAACTTATAAGTAAGACATTCATCATTTCCTTCATAGTTTGGTTTTTCCTTTCCGCAATTCCATTAGGTTGAGGTGAATATAGGGATGTAGTTTGATGAATGATTCTATTCTCTACATATATTTGTGCAAAGGGAGATTTATATTCTCCGCCCCTATCACTTCATATCATTTTGATCTTTTTGTCTAACTGCTTTCAACTTAAGTTTTATATTGCCTAAAAACATATATTGTTTCATCCTTACTATTTAGCAAGTAGACATAGCAGTATCTAGTGTAATCGTCAATAAAGGTTATGAAATACTTTTTCCACCACATGATGGTGTTGACTTCATATCATAAATGTCAGTGTGTATTAAGTCTTAGAAATTGGAATTCCTTTCAACGGACTTATAAGGATGTTTTGTATACTTTGATTCTACACACATTTAACACTTTGATTTATTGCACTCTAAGTTTGGCAAAACTTCTAAGTTAATCAGTTTTCGTAACGTTTTGTAATTAACATGGCCTAAATATTCATGCCATAAATTATAGGACACAAGCAAGTAAGAATAATTTGAACTTTTATTTATTTCAACAGTTATTACATTCATCTTATAAAGTCCCTCGGTGAGATAGCCTTTTCCTACATACGTTTCTCCTTTGCTAACTATAATTTTTTCAGAAATGGTTACACATTTGAATCCGTTCTTATCTACAAGTGAAATAGAAATTAAGTTCCTACATAATTCTGGAAGATACAAGACATTGTTAAGTGTCAAGACCTGGACCGAAGTCATTTTCAAGCACACTTTCCTTGTTCTTTCCACCTTAGTAGTAGCGGAGTTAGCCATATAGATCATTTCATCTACTTGAGCTGGACCAAATGATGAAAACAACTCTTTGTTGGCGCAAACATGGCGGGTGGCACCAGAATCCACCCACCATTCGCGAAGATTCCCTGCCAAGTTGCATTCTGAGAACATAGCACATAGATCATCACATTCTTTGTTGGACTCAATCATATTTGCTTGGTCCTTTTTCTTGCCTTTCTTAAGGGCTCAACAATCCATGGACTTGTGGCCAATATTTCCACAGTTGAAGCATTTTCCCTTGAATTTTTTCTTGGTTTGATTTCTTCCTTTTTCAACTTTCTTCCGTTTCTTAGAATTATTTTGATCATCTTCTACAATATGTGCTTGATTAATTGTAGAATTCCTTTTTGACCTTCTCTCGGAAGCCTTATTATCCTCTTCAATGTGCAGTCGGACAATAAGATCTTCAACAGTCATCTCCTTGTGTGTATGCTTCAAGTAGTTTTTGAAGTCTTTCCACAAATGTGGTAGCTTCTCAACTATCACTGCTACTTGAAATGCATCATTCACAATCAAACCTACAAAATAGTTTATGTGAGTATTAAGAACATTTTAAATTTTTTCAACTAAGGTATTTTTCAAAGATATACCTTCTGCTAGGAGATCATGTATGATGACTTGCAACTCCTGCACTTGAGAGACAATCAATTTGTTATCTATCATTTTAAAGTCCAGGAACCATGCAACAAGGAATTTCTTAATTCCCACATCCTCTGTTTTATATTTCCGTTCAAGTACCCCCCACAATTCCTTTGATGTCTTAGTTCCACTGTAAATATTGTAGAGGTCGTCTTAGAGGCCACTCAGGATATAATTCCTACAAAGGAAGTCTGAATGTTTCCAAGCTTCTACAATTAAGAAACGCTCTTTGTTCGAGGTTCCCTCGGGCACCTCAAGAGCCTCTTCGCTAGTGAACCATTGCAGGCACAAAGTGGTGAGGTAAAAGAATATCTTTTGCTGCCATCGCTTAAAGTCAATGCTCTTAAATTTTTTGGGCTTCTCCGCCGGTGCCATTATAGGCTGAGCATTTATGCGACTTGATGTGGCAATATTAGTTTCCCCCACTGACGTTGCCACATCTTGCATTTGACTTTCGCTTGTCATTTTTCCTGTCACCACAAGATAGAAAAATCTAGTATTTTCAGAATACTACTTATAAAGTTAAATAACTTTTAAACTTTTCTTCTTGTTTCTAGTTAACGATGAAGTTTTTATAACTTCAAATCGCCAACCTAGTGAACATTAACTTGTGATGAAGATTTTATGTCTTCTAATCACTAGTTAAATTCAAGCAGAGTAGAAATCTTAAAGCTTTAATCTCCAAAAACAAGTAATACAGATTTTGTAAATTTATTTCCTTAATATTGTTATTTTCCTTCTACGGGTACAAGAATCTGTATACTAGAAACAACAACTTCAACTAGTTCATGTTTATAAACCAAGAACACAATGAAATGCAGAAAACGCCCTCAACACAAGATAAAAGTGATCTTTCCAAGAGGTGTATTTTATTTTTAGAAATAAAGATGAAAGAAAAATGGCAAAGTCTCCCGAATTCACGACTTTCCTTAAGGAAATAGTTTCCCTCACTGTACCCGAGGTTGCGGAATTTTCCTCCCAGGATAAAATGGTCAAACAAACCAAATGTAGTGGTACCTCAAACAACTGGAATATCTTCAAAATCACTGAACGTTTTGAGTGATCACACAGAATATTTTTAAGGCAAGAAGAGTGTTTTTATTCTAAAATTTTTGTACCAAAACCTGTGGATGAAAGCAGGTTTATATAGCCATAAGATTCCTCTTTTGAAAAATGGCAATGATTTATTCAAAAGTTGTAACCTTTTCTGAAAATTCATGTCCATTCGTCCAAATAGTGTGTCTATTCCGAACAAGCATGTCATTTCACAGATCAGTGTGTCAAAATAGTGCAACTTTTCTGAAGCATTAGTTCAGTTTGAATATGGCATCTGATACTGTTACTGCATACATATAAATGGAGTATTCAACCCACAGAAAAAATTTCCTGTGTTTTTGTCATTGATCAGATTTTGTCAAATAAAGTTTGTCTAAAAGGATAGATCTCATTGATCGATCCGAAGCCAAAACCGAAGCCGAGCTGAGCAAAAGACGACGATGGCGCGAGGAATCTCTTATTTCTTGCCTCACTTATCATATGGAGTAATTATTATTGATTATAACACTTCCAAGTTCTCTTCTTTAACCAATGTGGAAGAAAGAGTAAACTTTCTAATTTGGGAGTACACTTTTCATTTTAGTGTCTCCTTCCCTCCACCGTTTACTCTCCATTTTTTCATTCACACTTCTTTCATACACTATGAACCCAACACCTTCAAGGTAGAGATGTTTCTCTCGGGTCAAGAAAAAATAGTCCAAAGCAAGCTAAAAAAATATAATAGAAGAGAAAACATAACAAAGAAAAATGTTACAATAGTGAAAGTACACAAAACAACAGGCTTTTATTGAAATACCAAATAAATTAAGCTGAACTCACTTTCATGAAGTTGGATTATGCATAGAAGGGAAATGAGGACATCCATATTTTTCTTTCAATGACTACCAATAAGGAAAATGTTAGTTCTAAATAAAAAAATGCTAACAACATTAACACAAAAGGTGCATTACAAGGTGAAATAGGATATCATATGAATAAATTTACAACAATATTGTGATGTTAAAGAAATAAAGATAGTGAAGGAGAATTTCAAACACTTTATAAAGAGCACCTTTTCCCCCTATTAATTGTCAAGAAGATGGAACAATAACAAAAAGATGTAAGATAATATTCAAGAATTAATTAGTGCAACAATAACTACGCCTCTATAACAGAAATATGTAAACTAATATTCGAGAAGATGCAAAATATAATCTCTAGATGTCTCAGCTAAGCCTCAAGGAAGCAAGCCCCGAGCCCTCCTCCTTTCCCACATTCTTAAACTAATTTAAGGGCAAAAAAGACTAGAAATCTCGATGACAAAATATGTGAAGGGTCGATTAAAGTATACTTCATTACTAATCAATAAAACCCTACCAATAAATGAACACAAAAACAGACATACAATAAACCAAGATGTTAGCAATTAAAAATAATATGTTTTATCTATATGCAATAAAGCCAGATCTTAAATGATAGTCTATTCTCATAGAAATTTTTACATGATAAACTCTATTCCAACAAAACTCTTTTGATGTGATAAAGATTTAGGGCATCATCTATTTCAGTGACACTCTATTCAAACAAATTGTTCAGATTATGAGCTAGGAGTATCAACAAGAACTAATTTGGGTACTAATATCTGAGAGTAGTGATTTGGGAAACACTAATTTCTAGGATAAAATCGTGAGCTGAGAATAGTGATTTGGGAGAAAATTGTGAGCTTTAAGAGCCATTTCTGTAAAAAAATGTAAACCCTTTCGATTTGGGGACCTTCTAATCAGGGGCGGATCTATTCATTGTCTTGGGGTGGCACGCCACCCTCAAATTTCAATGGAAACTCTATGTATATATATATATATATATATATATATATATATATATATATATATACTGATATAGTCAACTACTAAATCTGTTACCCATAATACCAAAGCACTATCTAGTGTAAGTGGCAAAGTATTGCCCATAGGTTGTGTGTTTGATCCCAGTTTGCAGCATTTGTTTTTTTAATACAAATAAGGCAATAGGCGTACATTCTACCATTTAAATGAATTATGAATATTATATTATGATATTAGTAATATTATTAAAAGATCAAGTTTTCTCATTTTTTTTAATTAATTGGTTGGTTGATTGTCCTTTATATCAAAAAATCAATAATTTGATTAATTTAATCGATAAGCAGTGGCGGAGCAAGAAATTCAGCAAAGGATGTGCAAATTTTATTATCAACTATGTTAAGAGTGTACAAAATTAAATATACACTCACTATGGTTAACATTTAACTCCTATTCACCACATAATTTTCCGACGAAGCATGTGCATCTGACCACCCTCCATCGAAGGTTAATCCACCCCTGTCAATAAGTTTACTTTCCACCCAGAGAGTCCAGATCCTAGATCTGCCTCTGCTTTCGAGAATATGGTGTTTATATCATTTCTATAAAGCTTAAGAGCTGGAAACTGATAGTTGTGATTTTTAGTTTTTTTTTTCTAATTTCAGATTTGTTTCCATGCACAGCCAACAGAAACAAAATAATAGGATCTCACTTGTATGTAATATAGATAACCCATAATAGATTTTAATTGAACAAAAATCAATACTTATCTTTTAAGGCATGACCACGAGTCCGATTCAAACCTTCAAGCCCGAGCAAAGCCATTCACACAATTATCTTTCGATCCATGATCTTCTATCGTGTGATTGACAGTATCGTAACAAGCAAAATTTGTGTACCCAAATGAAATAATACAAAAAAAATCGTATGTCCTTAATGTAATAAAATCCCTTTATATAGCATATGTTATGGGTTTTAAAACCTTTTCCTTTGGTCTTTCGTTTCCAATAAAAAAAATTCTATCTAATTCCTAATTTTTCAATTTCAATAAGGGCTGAAAATTTAATTAGAGATGCTTCCAATTGTGGTATTAATTCACAAAATAAATGAATTAACCTAACATAACAAATTATAAATTATTCCGCTAAATATTCATATTATGTTTGTAATACCCCGAATGTTTCTAATCTTGTGATTCATACTTGAGTACATGACTTACAATGAATATCCTAGTGATAGGATAGCTTATGATGCATTAAGCATGTTCATATGAGGCACTTAAGGTAATGTAAACTAAGGGTTTTTGAATCCATCATGTTTTAGTGTTCGATTTAGTAAGGGTCATCTTTGAATGAGTATAACTCAATGTTAATGCGATATTTTGGCTGATTTATACCCACCAAATTGTAGAGAATCAAATTATCTTTCCAACAATACTAATTTCACCTTAATCCAATACCCGAACGAAAAGTTATGCCCATTTTCGTGAGAGACAGTAAGCATAGGCGATTGGTTTGGCGCCGCCTAACCCAAGCATAGGCGATTGGTCAGGCACCGCCCAACCCAAGCATTGGCGATTACTTGGGCACCGCCTAAGCCAATTTTAGGTGTCAAAAACACTCCGTCTTGAGTTATTATAAAGGTAATTAAGTCTTTAAATACTCCTTACACGTCCCTAAACTTAACCCTACGAAATATATATCTTCTAAACATACTGCAACCCTATTTTCATCTCAAAGCTCATCATCCAAGAGAGGTAAAGGAGAAAAAAAACTAGGGTTGCATAAGTAATCTTGAAGATCTAATTTCAAGGAAATTCCTCCGTCAACCATCAAGAATCATCCTTCTAAGGTATGCGTAGTGTTCATCTATGGATTCAATTCGTTCATAGAGTTCAACAATCAATCTTTAAAATACAAAAGCTTGTTTGATTGTGGTGATATGATCATACCCATTTTGATGCTTGTTTGTTTTTCTCTCTTTCATTATAAAGTATGATTTCTATATTGTTGGGTGTGGATGATCATGTTGTTGGTATTGGGTGATTCCCAAGATGGAATCTTTAATTGTTTTTGTGAATTCATGATATCATATGAGATGGAACTATGTAACTTTGGTTGTTCATGATGTATAATTTGATGAATTCACCTATTCTTAAGATGTGCATGTAAGGTGTTTGATAAAATTCCTAAGGAACTAGAAACCATGCAATGTAGCTAAATTGTGACTAAGTGAAGGATTCAGGATATGCCCTTACATTCCAATGACTTTTATGTTGTTAATGTGCCTTATGAATGTTGTTGGAATACTCATGAACTATTCTTATGAGATTATGCTATGTTTACTTGGAAATCCTACTTATGAACAAGATGTATGATAACCATGCAACTCACATGAACTTCCATGCTATTAGTATCTATTTCCAATATGATTATGCAACGAACATGATATTAAGATTGTGCAAGTACTTCCATGTGATATGAAATCCTTTCTATGCAATATATTGTTGATAACCATGCATAATATGAGATCCCTACTTATGATATTATATATTATGGACTCTACTCTTATGATCAAGTCATTCATGTGTGTTAGTTTCCTTTCATTGAGTCCTGGGGGTACTTTTACCCAAAAACTATAGCTGTGTGCCTAGATCCATGTCATGTTTCATGATATCCGAACTCAAGCTATGATTCCATAGACTTCATTCAGTCATGTGACTCAGGAAAACCTCATGATCTTAGTCAGTTGTCAGATATCAGTAACATTCCGCTTGTCAATGGAATTTAGCAAGATCAATTCATGCACAGTCAATTATTCATGTCCAGTCCCTCCAGATAGGAGTAGAGGTTAGCACCGAGTGAACCCAAGGATGGGAACTCACCTGCCAGTTCAGGGTGTGATTCTTAGTAGCAATCCTTGTGTTCCAGAACTACGTATCCAGCATAGGTTGAGACATCTTAACCTGTTAGCTCAGGGTTAATGAGGTGGCTTAACCCATCAGTTTAGGGTTCCCACCGTTCTCATTGAGTACCTACCAAATAAGGGTCACTCACAACTGTCCTTACCAGTGGCGCGGTACTGACACCCCTCCAGTTGGGGCAGAGATTCAACCCCAGCTTAGCCATAATGGCATACATAAGGCATGTTGGTTAAACACTATTTCCCACAGTTTCAGTATCAGTCTCAGTAAAAGAACTCAGATAGTTCTTTAGATTTTAGTATATATAGGATTGTCAGATACAGTCATCCATCTTATCAGTTTCAGTAACAGTCTCAGTAAAAGAACTCAGGGCATTTTTTAGATTTCAGTATATACAGAACTGTCAGATACAGTCATCCATGTTATTAGTTTCAATATCATTCAGGACAGTTATCAGTAAACCATATATTAGCTTGCAAGTCATGCTATCATGTATTCACAATCCCAGTTTTTATATATGTGGGTTTCCACTCCCACGTTCATATTAGCCATTTAGTGTTTTTCATGTATGAAACCCTTTATATTCAGCCTACCTTTCTCATATACTCAGTACTCCAATTGTACTGAGGCATTTGCGCTATGGTGCTTTCTTTTCATATTACACCATAGGTTCCGAGACACGAGCTCCAGCCCAGCAGTAGCGGTAGCATTCCAGTCATAAAGACACAGTGAGTCCTCATTGATTTGAGGACAATATGATTTGATTCATTTATTTCTTCAGTTTAGTTTTACGGAGTTAGTTGGAGATATGTTCCTTCAACTCCTTATTCAGATAGTTTAGAGGCTTTTGGATTTACTTTTAGATTTATGCCCAGATTTAGTTGTTTTAGGTATTTTTTCCCACATGATCGTATTCTGTCGAACCTTATGGCCTTACAGTTCAATATATTCCACATTATTATATCATGATTTGTAGTATATAGGTAAAGATATCAGTCATGGGTTAGCTTGTGGTCCCTCGGGGTCATGAGCATCGTGTAGCATTCTGGTTCAGCAAATTGGGGTGTTACAAACTTGGTATTAGAGCCTAAGGTTCAATAGAGTCCAAGGAAGTCTGAAAGTCACATCTAGTAGAGTCTTGTAAATGGGTGTGTTGCGCGCCACATTTATGTACCTGAGGCTATAAGATGTTTTAGTTATAGTCCCCTTTCTTCATTATTCATGTCATGCTAGTGAGCATAATCACAAGTTAAACTCTCACTCTAATCCATTCTTTTCTTATTCCAGACCATGGCCCCAAAGAGAAGAAACCAGCCAGCTCCTCAACCCGAAGATCCTTTGGGCGAACATGTTTCCCATGCGGAGTTTAGAGCTGCATTTACCATACTTGATCAGTCCATGGCTGCACAGAATGAACGGTCACCAGTTATTTCGACCAATCTAGTGGACACTCATAAAGAAGCTAGGGTTCGGGACTTCACCTGGATGAACCCTCCATCTTTCCATAGGTCTAAGTCTGATAAGGACCCTCAGGAGTTCATTGACCAAGTACATAAGGTCATTGACATCATGGGTTTTACTTCTATTGAGAGTGTTGAGTTAGCTGCCTGCCAATTATAGGATGTTGCTCATGATTGGTACAAACAGTGGAAATCGGAGAGGTTAGATAATTCAGTCCCTATTGAGTGAGAGGAATTTGTCACAGCCTTCTTAAATAGATTCTTTCCCCAAGATTTAAGGGAAGCCAAAGTTCTTGAGTTCATCAACCTCAGGCAGGGGAATATGATGGTTAGGGAGTATTGTCTCAGAGTCACTCAGCTAGACAGGTATGCTCCTCATGTGGTTGCAGACAATAGAGCTAAGATAAGCAAGTTCGTGTTAGGGGTCAACGATAGCATGGTAAATAAGTGTAGGTTTACAATGCTGATCAGTGATATGACCTTAGCAAAACTCATGACCCATGCTCAATAAGTAGAAGAGTGGAAGTTTAAGACTAGGGAGAGACAGAACAAGAGAGCAAGGTCAAGTAATTTCAACTTTGCTTACCCCAAGTCAGATGGAGGAAACCGTACATAGTTTCGCTCCAAGTCAGCCATTCCTGCTCCTTTCTCTGCTAGCGTTCTAGTGCCAAAGTTTAGAGACAGCAATAGAAACAAAGCGCCAGGCTCTAAATCTCAGGGCAGTGTTAGCAGTGCTAGAATAAATCCTCTTTGTCAGACTTGTGGTAAGAACCACAAGGGCATTTGCAGAGCTGGTAGTGATGTCTATTTTGGCTGTGGCAAGCCAGGCCATAGGATTAGGGAGTGTCTGTAGTCAAGTCTTTAGGGGTCAGCAAAATCATTCTACAGCTCAGTCCAGTCGCCCAAACTAGCAGGGTGCCATTTCTAGTGCTACCAGTGGGAAATGCCTGAATAGACTCTATGCTCTGCAGTCTCGGAAGGATCAAGAAAATTCTACTGATGTCGTTACTGGTACATTGCAGATTTTCCATGTTCATGTTTATGCTTTGCTAGACCCAGGTGCATCTTTGTCTTTTTTTACTCTATACATATCAGGCAATTTCAAAATTAGTCCCAAAGTCCTAGCAGAGCCCTTCTCATTCTTTACCCCAGTGGGTAAAACCATCATAGCTCAGCGGGTATACAGGAACTGCCCGGTTATGATATCTCAGAAATCCACATCAGCAGATTTAGTAGAGCTAGAGATGACTGATTTTGATATCATTCTTGGCATGGATTGGCTTCATTCCTGCTATGCCACAGTCGACTACAAAAATAGGATAGTTCAGTTTTAGTTCCTTAATGAGCCCGTCCTAGAGTGGAAGGGTAGCATTTTAGCGTTCAGGGTCAACTTGTTTCCTACCTTTGGGCAAGAAAAATGATTTCTAAGGGGGGTGTGTATCATCTCGTGCATGTTAAAGATTCTAATTCTGAATCTCCCAGCCTCAAAAAAGTCCCTATTGTTAATGAATACTCAGATGTCTTTTCCCGAAGATCTTCCAGGCATTCCTTCCGAAAGGGAAATAGACTTCGGCATAGACCTTCTTTCGGATACTCAACCTATTTCTATTCCTCCATACAGAATGGCACCAACAGAACTCAAGGAACTAAAAGATCAGTTGAAGGATCTCTTAGATAAGGGATTCATCAGACCTAGCATTTCCCCATGGGGTGCGCCAGTATTATTCGTGCACAAGAAAGATGGTTCTCTCAGGATGTGTATTAATTATCGTCAACTCAACAAGGTCACGGTTAAGAACAGATATCCTCTTCCCAGGATTGATGATCTGTTCGACCAACTTCAGGGTGCCAGTTACTTCTCCATGATAGACCTCAGATCATGCTATCATCAGCTCAGAGTTAGAGAATGTGACATTCTGAAGATAGCTTTTCGTACTTGGTATGGTCACTTCGAATTTCTAGTCATGTCATTTGTTCTTAGCAATGTCCCTACAGCTTTTTTGGATTTGATAAACCGTGTGTTCAAGAAGGACTTAGATATGTTTGTCATAGTCTTTATAGATGATATTCTGGTCTACTCTCGCACAGAGCGTAATCATGTAGACTATCTCAGGATTGTTCTTCAGACTCTCAGGGATCACCAGTTATTCGCTAAGTTCAGCAAGTGCAAATTTTGGATAAGATCAATAGCATTCCTTGGCCATATTATTTTCGGTGATGGAATTAGAGTAGATCCTCAGAAAACCGAGGTAGTAAAAAACTAACCCAGACCTGTATCTCCATCAGATATTAAGAGTTTCTTGGGTTTGGATGGCTATTACAGATGGTTTGTCGAGGGATTTTCTTCTATTGCATCTCCCATGTCTAGATTGACTCAGAAGAAGATTAAGTTTCAGTGGTCAGATTCATGCGAGAAAAACTTTCAAGAGTTGAAGACTCGACTCACCTTCGCTCTAGTTCTAGCTATTCCAGATGGTTCAGACGATTTTGTAGTCTATTGTGATGCATCCAGAGTGGGTTTAGGTTGTGTCCTTATGCAACATGGTAAGGTCATAGCCTACACCTCCAGACAGTTAAACCCACATGAGAAGAATTATCCTACTCATGATCTTTAGTTAGCAGCGGTAGTTTTTGGCTTGAAGATTTAGAGGGATTATCTCTATGGAATTCATGTAGATGCCTTCACAGACCATAAAAGCCTCCAGTATGTATTTTCCTAAAAAGATCTCAATCTTAGCCAGAGAAGGTGGTTAGAGCTCTTGAAGGATTACGACATGAGTGTTCTTTATCATTCGGGCAAGGCCAATGTAGTGGCTGACGCTCTCAGTCAACTCTTCATAGGTAGTATTTCTCACTTTGAGGATAGTAAGAAAAAGATGGCTCAGGAGATCCATCAGCTTGCCAGACTAAGCGTTCACTTAGTCGATTCTTCAGAGGGTGGTGTATGTGTTCATAGTAGTTTAGAGTCATCTCTAATTTCCAAGGTGAAAGAGAAACAAGATAGGGATCCTAGCCTTGTGAAGCTAAAAGAGTCAATTCAAAATTAGAAAGTCGAGGTTTTCTCCCAAAGGGGAGATGGTGTTCTTTGTTTTCAGGGTCGTCTGTGTGTTCTAGGTGTAGATGAATTGAGGCAACAAATTCTTGCAGAAGCACATGGTGCGCGATACTCTATTCATCCAGGGGCCACTAAGATGTACCACGATATGTGGGAGATATATTGGTGAAGTGAGATAAAGAGAGATATTGCAGTGTTTGTGGCTAAGTGCTCTACATGTCAGCAGGTTAAGATAGAGCATTAGAAACCTAGTGGTTCTATGCAAGATTTCACCATTCCTAGTTGCATTCTTAGATTATCAGACTCGTAGAACAAAGAAGTCCCTCTAGTCAAGGTTCTTTGGAGAAATCAGTCTCATGAGAGAGCTACTTGGGAAGCAGAAGCAGATATGCGTACCAAGTATCCTCATCTCTTCTCCGTTAATTCAAATCAAGCTCACGGTAGCAGTTCTCCTTAAGCTTATTAAGTTTCATGTTCATGTTTTTGGTCTAAACTTGGCACCTATTAACCATTTCATACTCAGTCATGCATTCACGCATCAGTTGTCCATGCATCAAATATACATGAGTTCAGTATGTTTAGCATATCAGTCATGAGATCAAATTTCAGTTTTTCATGTTCAGTTCAGGCTCTATTGTCTTGTATTCCTTCACAGTAAATTCTCATTTGAGGATGAATATTCCCAAGGGGAGATATTGTACTACCCCACATGTTTCTAATATTGTGATTCATACAATGAATATCCTAGTGATAGGATTGCTTATGATGCATTAAGCATGTTCATATGAGTCTTTTAATGTAATGTAAGCTAAGAGTTTTTGAATCCATTAAGTTTTAGTGTTCAATTTTTAAAGGTTCATCTTTGAATGAGTATAAATCGATGTTAATATGGTATTTTGGTTGATTTAGACCCACTAAATTGTAAGGAATCAAATTAGCTTTCTAACGATACCAATTTTGCCTTAATCCGATACTCGAGCGAAATGTTATGCCTATTTTCTTGAGAGACAATAAGTATAGGCGATTGGTTAGGTGCCGCCTAACCCAAGCATAGGCGATTGGTTAGAAGCCGCCCAACCCAAGCATAGGCGATTACTTGGGTGCCGCCTAAGCCAAGTTCAGGTGTCAAAAACACTCCGTCTTGAGTTATTTTAAAGGTAATTAAGTCTTTAAATACTCCTTACATGTCCCTAAACTTAACCCTACGAAATATATATCTTCTAAACATACTGCAACCCTATTTTCATCTCAAAGCTCATCATCCAAGAGAACTAAAGGAGAAAAACAACTAGGGTTGCATAAGTAAGCTTAAAGATCCGATTTCAAGGAAATTCCTCCATCAATCTTCAAGAATCATCCTTCTAAGGTATGCGTAGTGTTCATCTATGGATTTAATTCATTCATAGAGTTCAAGAATCAATCTTTAAAATACAAAAGCTTGGTTGATTGTTGTGATATGATCATACCCATGTTGATGCTTGTTTTTTTTCCTCTTTTTCATTATAAAGTATGATTTCTATATTGTTGGGTATTAATGATCATGTTGTTGGTATTGGGTGATTCCCAAGATGGAATCTTTAATTGTTTTTGTGAATTCATGATATCATTAAGTTGGAAACATATAACTTTGGTTGTTCATGATGTATAATTTGATGAATTCACCTATTCTTAAGATGTGCATGTAAGGTGTTTGATAGAATGCCTAAGGAACTAGAAACCATGCAATATAGCTAAATTGTGACTAAGTGAAGGATTCAGGATATGCCCTTACGTTCCAATGACTTCTATGTTGTTAATGTGCCTTGTGAATGTTGTTGGA
>NC_061115.1:114533389-114600935 GCF_002878395.1 Capsicum annuum | reverse complement strand
AAATACATAACTCCTCAAATACAAATCTCAATAACATTAGTGCCTAAGCAGTCTACCTCCAATTCTCACTCAATTTTAGTTTGAGACAACTATTTTCTTCTTTCTAACATTGCAAACCATTAAATTTATGGTGTATCAATCCCGACTTTCAAAAACAAGGGTTCAACACTCATTTAGTCATAACAATACTATCAACTGTGGTGAATTAAGATCATATCTTATTCAATGTCTGACCTTTCCAATCTTGTCGACATATTGAAGTAGTTTCAAAACCATCCTCATGCTTGACATCCATCCTCCCGATCTTCTGATCGAAATAATTTTGATTCTACAAGTAGTTCCTTTCTGATCACCTTTCACATTATTTTCAAGGATGACCACCACTATTGTACAATCATACATGCTACATAAAAATTTACAAATTTGCCTAAACTACGCAGACCTGATTCTTGTTTACACAAGATACGTAGGCAACCCTCATTTGAATTCAGTCCTATTCTTTTTTATAAATAAAAGAAATTGAAAATTTTGACTTGGTTGGTACCAACACAGTTAGGATTATGCATGAGGAAAAACAAAGTGGTATGATGGAGAGGACCGACTTTATAGTAAACCATAGATTCTTTAGTACCTCTTAGTCAGATCTGAGTGACACTTGAAAAATTCTCTTGCATACATCTAAGACAAAATCGAAGCCAACCTCATTATTTTATGTGCATTGTGTGGTGAGCTTTAGATTAGTATATTGCATTGAATTGATGATCTAGAACTTGGACTAAATATTTGTTGAGGCAAAATTTTGAGTTACACTTGGTTTAGGAAAGGATTGTAGGCCTTCTTTGACCTGATTATGCCTTCCACAACCTACCAAATGACATTAATCCCTAGCATTTCCCCCTTTAAGCCTAAACCTTTTCTTTGGCTAACCACATCTAAGCCTATAACATTTTGAGTACTTGCATGCACTATCTCTCTCTAGGCCCACCTCCTTAAGTTCACTAAATACGTGCAAATTCTTGACAAAAATTCATGATCAAAGCTACCAAAAGAAAAGGATATAGAGTCCCAAAAAAATGAAAATAAAAAGATGACTTCAAAGAAGAAAGAGCGAAAATCCCTGCACGAAGAAAAAAAAAGATAACTCTGACAAAGATGGAGAATCATCATAAAAAATACATTTACTGAAAAAAAGGGAAAAACTCCTACATAAGATTCAAAAGAAGTCAAAGCAAATACAAAACAAGGGACAACGAAGCATAACAAAGATCAAGTGTCAAAGCACAACAAATGTCAAAAGCATAGATACAGGGCAACACTCATCGTGGAATTAGTCACTTTCATCCCAAATATCATCCTACCCATCTCCAAGCTTACAATACAAGCCGATAACATGTCCTACAAGATCCTAATATAAGTGTTCTCACATTAGTGGATACTTACACTAAAGTCAAGTCTGTGGTATCACAATTGCATTCATTGAACTTCTTTTTGAGTGTGAGTGTATATCTTTGGACGTCTTTAAATTCCAAAGAAAATACTCAAATAAGTGTGAAAAAGAGATATTTTTTCTGCAGAGGGCAATTGAAACATGAGAATAGGCACAGTTCAAAATCTTTGTTTGAAGAAATATGAATAAATCTTGTCGATACTTAGATATGTCTAAGGTACCACTTGAAACTATAGGAGTTACCCTGAAGTCGATCTCGGTTAGCAGGAGAAAAGATGGGGGAATTCTTATACACACTACTAATTGTTTGTACCAACTACTATCAAGACATGATTATGCCTTTGTCACCTTTCAACATTTCTTACAAAGAAATACAAAATAATCTTCTACATTTTCACTGTTCAACATTTTTTACAAAGAAAATACAAAATAATCTTTTGCATTTTTAAATTTCAAAATTTCTTACAAAGAAAATACAAAATAATTTTTTGCATTTTCACTTTTCAACATTCCTTACAAAGAAAATACAAAATAATCTTCTGCATTTTCACCTTTAAAAAAATACAAAATAACGTTTCGTATTTTTACCATTCCACATTTCTTACAAAGAAAACACAAAGCAATCTTCCACATTTTCACCTTCCAACACATTTTTTTACAACAAAAATAAAAAAAATAATTTTCTTTCCTTTCAAACACATGCCTTCACATACATATATTACACTTTACATGCAAGACGCCCACCTCCAAATACAGGCAATTGACCTTTCTTTTCAAGCTACTGCCTTCAAACACAAACATTTTGCTTCTCTATTAGGTGTTTTTAGAGGTTTTACATTTTCATAGCCCTATCAATTGAGAGGCTATCACATTCACATAGCTCCGCCAGTCGAGAATATATCACCTTTCAACAGCCCTACCAATCGAGAGGCTTTTACATTTACATATCCCTACCAGTCAAGAGGCTATTACCTTTCATATGCTCCTCCAGTTAAGAACTTATACATTCCACAGCCCAATCAGTTGAGAGGCTATCACCTTTCAACATCCCCTCTAGTCGAGAGTATTTTATACTTTCATAGCCCTGCTAGTCGAGAGACTATCACATTTGCATAGCCCCTTCAGGCGAGAGGCTATCACCTTTCAACAGCCCTGCCAGTCGAGGGGATTTTACATTTTCACAGCCCCGCCAGTTGAAAGGCTATCACCTTTCAAAAACCTTGCCAGTCGAAAGGATTTTACATTTCTATAGCCCCGCCAGTCGAGAGGCTATTACCTTTCATATGCTCTGCCAGTTGAGAGCTTTTACATTTCCATATCCCTGCTAGTCAAAAGGATATTACCTTTCGTATGCTCTACCAGTCGAGAGCTCTTACATTCTATAGCCCCACCAATTCTAACAACCTCACCAGTCAAGAGGCTTTTACATTTTCATAGCCCCGCCAGTCGAAAGGCTATTACTTTTCAAATAGCTCCATCATTTGAGAGGCTTCTACCTTTTCATCGTTCCACCAGTCGAGAGGTTGCTACCCTTTCATAGCTCCGCCAGTTAAGAGGCTCTTAAATTCTCATAGCCCCACCAGTCGAGAGGCTATTACCTTTCAGCCGCTCTGCCAATCGAGAGCCCCCTCATCTCCATATAGCCGCCCATTAAGATGCTATTATATTTTGCTCCACCAGTAGAGACCTCTTTAATTTCAATAGCCCCGCCAGTCGAGAGGCTATTACCTTTTAGTTGTTCCACCAATCGAGAGACTATTAGATTTTCGTCACCTCACTAGTTAATGACCCTAGTCTTCATAGATAATTAAGGATGATCATTAATATCAGTCTTTGTATACAATCAAAGACATCATTTATCACATCAATCTGCATAGATTATTGGTGATGATGATCCACACCATCCTCTATAGACAATTAGAGGTGTCATGTATCAAGTCTTCGTATACAATAAAAGACATCATCATTTATCACATCAGTCTGCATAGATTATTGGTGATGATGATCCACACCATCCTCTATAGACAATTAGAGGTGTTATGTATCAAGTCTTCGTATACAATCAAAGACATTATCATTCAATATCAGTCTCCGTAGATAATCGGAGATAACAATCAATATCAATCTCCATAGACAATTGGAGATGTCATCAAGTCTTTGTATACAGGCAAAGACATCATCATTCAACATGAGTCTCCATAGACAATCGGAGACGACAATCAACACCAGTCTCCATAGACAATTGGAGATATCATCTAGTCTTCGCAGACAATCGAAGACATCATCTTTCGACATCAGTCTACGTAGACAATTGTCGATGAAAATCAACATCAGTCTCCATAGACAATTGGAGATGTCATGTATCAAGTCTTCATAGACAATCGAAGACACCTTTCATTCATCACGTAAGTCCCCGTAAATAATCGGAGATGACATTCATCCCCAAGTCTTCATAAAAAATTGGGGGTTTCATTCATCCTCAAGTCCCCATAGACAATCGGAGACATTATGCATTTTTCAACCAAAAGTACAATTCAGAACAACAACACGTTTTTTCAAATTTTATACACTGGGGAAAATTTTGAGAACCGCCCCAAAATTTTTATTTTCTTATTACAAACTACATTGACCTGATTCTCATGACACTCGAGATATGTAGGAAGCTCTATGCAGAGTTCGGTCATCACAATCCCCTAATCATTCTTTCTCCCCAGAAAGTACACAATCATTCATCACCAATATTTCACAGCTTAATACTGAGGCAATTTCAAAAGGGGCATCGGGAATATACGATCACTTTCTTTCTCAAACAATCCTCCTCTCAATAATCATTCACCTGTAATAACAAGGAAATAGGCAATATGCCTATTCTTTTGAACTATATTTGACCTGATCCTCATGCAAGTCGAGGTATGTAGGCAATTCCAAATCAGACTTTGATCGAATTTTCATCAAAAAAATAATTTTTTGTTGAGGAAAATTGATTACACATTAATATTTTTATTTGAAGACTTCTACATCATCCTCAAATGAAAAGGGACAACTGTTGATACCCTATTTTTTGTCTCTGTACTTAAAATTAACGTCTTCAGGTTTCTTGATCGTTAAAGGGAAGAAAACATTATTATTCACATATTTTTTTAATTGTTGACAAATTATTGAGAATAATCCTAACTTTAGGATTTTATCAATTTATTTTTCATATTTTTACTTTTTATAATTTATTGATAATTCTCTATGCATTAGGACTTTTATTGATTTCATTATCATTTTCAATATTTTTTCACAATCATGAACATACATACACGACACGACATCATATTTTATAATATCTAAAATTAATTACAGTTTTATATTTTTTTTAATATTTCTTATATTTTTCTGTAATTACAAATCAATTTCTATACTTTGCACAATCAGCAAATGTTAAGTCGGATCAATTATGTTTACACAGCATAATAATTGATGTCTTGTCACATCCAAAAATGCCTACACAATAATGTCTTGTCACATCCGACAATGACTACACATAATGTCTTGTCACATCTAATAATGATTACTTAATGACACTATCCTTTGGACAATAACTTTGCACATTGGTTAAACGGATAAAAATTCTTTGGTCAATAACTGAAGGTCCAAAAGGTGCTCTCAAAGAAAAAGTAGGGACACGCTTGTATTTTTTGGATAATAAGGGGTGTCCAAGTTTATTATAAATCATTGAGGGTTGGAAGAAAAATGAAAAAAAGATATTATTCATCTTTTCTGTTTCTCTCAAAACACATATTCATTCACACAAACTCGGATTTTTTTTACTCCCATGCCATATATTTTTTCCTCTCACAAATACACACAAACAAATGTATAATACACATACAAACATAAAAATAAAACATAAGCTCTTCTTCATTGCCAACCGTCGGTGCTCCGACAAATAAGCTACAATGTGCTCTAGCCGCACTTTTTTCCTTCTCTCCCATCGCTGCTCCAATATCAAAGTACAGAGAAACAACACTCCACCACCTTTACTCCGTTCTATTTTATTGCACCACACAAGGAGTTGACCACTGGCGGGTGGGCTTCGAGCTTTTATCCACCAGGCGAACAACACACTATCGCTGGTGAAATTGCTCCACCGGTGGGCCTTCCAGCCACCACATGACCTCTTTAAATCTCCCCTTTACTACCACTAGTTATTGAAAAAGTGGCCAGATCCGATCGTACTTTATTTTTCAGCGTTGTTCCGGTGATTGCCGTTGAAGCAACGCCAATCATTATCTCTCATTTCACGATTCACTTAGTAGTGTGTTTATTTCTATAGATTTGGTCTGTTTATGGTGCTCTAACATTTTTTCTCTCGCTATTTTGGTATCTTTTGACATTTTTGGTGACTTTGAATTTTCTGGCAAGATTCTTATTTTTTGACGAACATCATCCCTTTTGTTGAGTGTTTTATAATTTGTTGATTGTTTTGTAACTGTTTGGATTGTCATTTTACATTATCCCGTTAGTTTCATGTTGATCGTTGACTGAAAAATCTTATTTTGGTGACTTGATTGATGATTTGTTGTGTTTCCATTTGTTTGCAATTGTTTTGCACTATCTGGGATTGATTTTGAATTTTTTTTTCTCCGTATTTTTTATTACACAAATAATGAACAAGATATCCTATTTATGGCCAATGAAAATATCTCTCTGTTAGATTTTTTAGGCCACCTCATTACAAAAGACGGACTTTATTTTCTCAAATTTATTATTTTATATCAAGGGCCGATAATTAGCCAATGACACTATCTCTCCGTCGGATAATTGAGGTCACCCCATAACAAAAGACGGATTTTTATTTCTCAAGTTTACTTATTTTATGTCAAAACAAATAAATGGCCGATGAAGAAATTCTCCATCAATTTTTTAGGCCTTCCAAAATAAAAAGACAAATGTTACGTAAATAAAATACGTAACAAATAAATAAACTCGGGCGATGATGAAATCTTTACAATATCATAAAAACACAAAATGTTTTACAATTCATATCTTGAAAAGATGATTTAGGATGACCAATAAATTGAGAAACCATTGTGTAGCCATGGCATATCTAAAACTTAATCTGAGCACACACTTTAATAAAAAAATCTACTTTCTATATATTTATATACAAATATGCACACACATAGTTCATAATTTATTTTTATTCATTACTAACGTATTTGTACAGGTTCTTGAAAATACTCATGAAAAATAGTGCTCAAAAGGAGGTTGAATTTATATTTATATTTTCTCATTATTATAATTGTACAAATGTCATCTGTAGTGAAAACTTTATAGTAGGAGTGTTGGGCGGGGATGTTCTTTGTTTACATAATTTTCATCGAGTATTTAGTGAAAAATTAGTTCATTAATATTTACACAAATAAATAAAATTAATCAATCAATTCACACATTTACATCATAAACATTATATGATCTTTCTTTTCAAGTAAAATCTTTATTTCTTCCTCCGTTATTTCGATCAAGTAGGTGGTATTATTTGTAAGAACCACTTTTCTTCTTATTGTACATAAAGTATACTTTCTTTTAACATATCACAAAATACTTTGTTTTTCATATGAAATTTATACATACTCTTTACATATTTTCATAACAACAAGTTTTGCTCATATACTTAATATACATACATTTTCACATTATTTTAAATAGGTAGATTTTTTAAAGAATTATTTTTTTACCTCCTTTCTCTCTGATAAATTTAGTCTAGTCAGGTACCACATTTGTGAATTCTGAAGGGTGCCTAACCCTTCTTCTTCGAAATAATTTGAACCCTTACTTAGAGTCTCAATTGGTTTTTTCGTAGACTAAAAAATATTAGTCATATGTCTTAATAAAGAAAAGGTTTCCTTATGTTCCTTAAAAACTTAGATGACGACTCTATATAAAATTTCAATTCTTTTAGAGTCCATGAGTCATGTTTTGTTTAAACTTGGGCAAAAAATTGAGCATGACACCACCTATGATAAATAATAGACATCTCTCTTATTTTGGTAAAAAAAAATAAAAAGATAAATAAAACTTTAATGTAAATCATGTTTTTATTATTGATGAGAAAAAACTCAAAATAGCCATATATATTTGGATATTGATTCGATTTTTTTTAAGTGGAGCACAAATAATATTATTTATACCAAATTTTCCCATTTTGTTAGCGTAATTTGCATGAACCCAACCTAATTCCCTGAGTCTTAATTAATCACTTAAACCTCCACACTGAAATTCTAGCAGTGGTAGGGTGAATTGAAAACATTTTCTGAGTCGACTGATCAATCTTGACAGTCAACTCATCTGTAGGTTAGTACATTGAATAAAAATGAAAGAATAAATAAACAAGAAAAAATACAAAGATTTATCCTAATTCAGATCACCGATGTGGTGCCTACTCCAGCTCCTTTGGGTTATATGGATTTCCTTTAGAGCTTTAAATGTGAGAATGGGATTACAAAGGGATTGTAAAATTTGTAAATCTTATTTTTTTATTCAAATTTTGTGATACAACCTCAACTGGTATATCTAAGTTGACTCAATATTTTTTTCTGCAACTATTGTAAATTAAAAATCACAAAGCTCTGTGAAGACTAAAAATTTATACACATTAAGAGTTTTCTGTGAAGTTGTGTAGTTCGTCTTCTGTCCTTGGTTGTATATTTCTAGCCTTCGTCTTGTCTGGCTTATTTGCTCTAAAAGAAAAAACTAAGGGATTTCTTCTCAATCAAGGATTTGAATTGATTCCTTGATTGAGAATTTGTATTATATGGTACATCCATATCAGATATGTCTGTATGTATGATATGATCTTCCTTTCTTGGACGTTGACTCACAGCCATACATATCCATATCAGTTATATCTATAGAGGCGTGATCTTCCTTCTTTATATGGTTCATTGTGAAACATGCTTTCCATGTTTGTTCTGTAATTGCCTTTAGTACGGTTGACCTCCTTGTAGTTAGCTATCTTGTGAGATCTTCTAGTGATGTTATTCTAAATTCAGCTCTGGGGACGATCCTTTCTTCCTTGATTACATCTTCAAAGTAACCTAAATATTTTTCTTTATTAGTTTGTCATTATTAAAAAATAATATATCAATATATGAGGCTAACAATCTCTCCCTATTTGATAATGATAAATAATAAATGTCAGTTGACTTTCCTGTATTTGTAATCGGTCGGCTCCCCATTTTATACTGACTCTTTTGCATCATCATCCGTTGACTTTTCTGTATTTATAGTTGGCTGACTCCCTCTTACTCGGAGGTCAATCTGATGTTTGGACTTCTCCCCCTTTGACATAATAAAAATTAATATAATATGTAGAAATAGACAAATATAGCAAGAAAACAGGTTGTATATACCAGATAACCAGTCAATGTTCATGCAAAAGATAGGGAAAGGGATGGTATGCAGAATGTATGCTAAAGAAAGTTAAAAAGTATCAGGTACAAACCAAAAGAACTAAGGGGATAGACCCCCCTTTAAATGGGCAGTCAAGAAATCAATGTTTAGCCAAAAAGTAGGTAAGGGTATTTGCATATTGTGACAAAAGTATTCAAAATACTTCTCAACACATTTGGAGAAGCCGGAGTAGAAATTCAGGACTGATATGACAAGCTCATTGTTGGAGGAGTTGGCTTTGGATTTGGTAGAGTTAACTTTAGAAAATAGACTATTAAAAACTTGACATCATCCTATTTCAATCTATTAATTGTCAAGCACACTAGTGCCATATCAGTGTTGGTGTCCTTACTCAGCCGCATCATCCTGCTAGTTGACTCCTGGAGAGTGAATAATCCTTCCTCTATCATCTTGAGCCAGTCCTTAATTTCTTCCATTACTTCATCACAGGGATTACATGATTAGAAATATTTTTGCTTACATTGGTAGATCAATCTTTGCCTTAGCAGTTTCTTTTTTTCACCATTCAGTGTGAATGAGGACATATCCTATGTTAGCAAAAGTTTTAGAATTATATGTGGCAGAGACTTAGACATCAGGGTACTCATAGAGATCAATGAAGTACTGGAGGAGGATTCTTGTAATCAGCAGTCCATAGGGTAAGCTAACAGAGGTATGGACATCTGCAACACTTTTCAAGATATATTCGCGGAATCATCCAACCCAATTGATTTTTTATTTCTTAACCATGCAGTACAACACAATCAGATCTCGACAAGTCACATTACTAATAGAACTTTTTCTTGAGATTAGGGTGGTGGCGATAATCTGAGCCAAAATTCTAAATTTAAAGAAAAGTGACAATAGACAAAAATTTGATAAACTAACTTCCAAATTAGAGACAACCTTCTTAGCTTCAACCTCAAAATTAGCAGGTGATGTACCATTCATAAAGAGGATAACCCCAGAGAACTTGGTGTCAAAAACTTTGTCAAACAAAAATTATTAAGAATGATTTTGGTCCCAAGCACAAAAGTTTCTAACTCATCACTATCTTGGAAAAGGCAAAGATTTGCCTAAAACATGTGCATAGGGTCCTCATAGACTTTCATACCACAAAAATGAAGTACAAGAGATAAGTCTTAAGCTTTGAAAAGAGAACTTACGTTGCAGTGAGATTTTTTAATTGAGAGAGAATCAAAATTCTTTTAGGCATAATTGAGGGATTTTTAAAGGCGACAATTTTTTTAATTGTAAAATAGTCCAGAATTTATGCATGTCCTCTGGTGGAAGACAGTTCAGAGGAGAGAGATGGATTTTCTTAAAGGATGAATTGGGGATAGAAGCTTAATGTTTATTATTGATAGTCGATTGTAGAAAATGAGAAGAAGCCTCCTCAGATGAAATGAAGATAAGAACTTTGTCATAATTACTGGAATGGCAATCCGAAGGATTATTTGTAAGATTTTTCATAGATTTTGTTTGGGTCATTGGATGAATGAGAAAAAAGGACTTTGAAGAGGAAATAAAAGAAGAAGAAGAAAGGTGAAAAGGTGAATGAGATGAAATGAATATAGGTGACTAAAAAGATAAAGGATTGATGTCGTCTAGGGAAGCAAAAAAGTAAAGTAAAAGTATTTAAAGGGAGAGAGGAAAGAAGGAGGATAGAACACAAAAATGGGATGGATAAAAGGTAATGGTGATGAGTCAGAGGGTTAAAAATTGAATATAATTAAGGAGAAAATATTTTGTAATTTTTTTTGCCAAAATAAAGGACAATACAATCAATTATCATTAATGCATGTAATACCGAGACTTTTTCTTAAAAAATAAAATATTTCTTCTAACAAAGGTTTAGTAAAAATAGCAGCAAGCTAATTTTTAGAGTTAACAAATTATAAATAAAAGTCTTTATTTTCTACATGATCACAAATAAAATGATGCTTGATGTCTGTATGATTAGGTCTAGAATGATGCACCATATATTTACGCAGACTAATTGCATTAGTATTATCACACATTATAGGTAATATTTAAAGGATAAATCAAAGTCAAGTAATTAATGTATAGTTTATAGAATCCGAGTACCATTATTTTTAATGGCTATGTATTCAACTTTGGTAGTTGATAGGGCAACTGAAGTCTATTTCTTGCTATGCTAGGAGATTAAGAAATCACCAAGAATTTGATAAGTTCCACTAGTACTCTTTTTATCATTTTTGTCACCTGCAAAATCAACATCTGAATAATCAACTAAATAAAAATTAAAAGAGTGGGGTTACCATAGTTAAATAGCTTGATTTTTGATGATATAGTGAATAATCTTTTAACTACAGTCAGATGGGGTTCGTTGGGAGATGATCGAAATGTTACACATTTGCAAATACTAAACATAACGTTTGTTCGGCTTGCAGTCAAGTATAGTAGTGATCCAATCATCCCTCTATATGTCTTTTTATTAATGTCTTTTTTCTGAATCAAGATTTGTTGAGGGACTCATTGGAGTTTCGAACACCTTTTCTTTTTCTATTCCAAATTTTTTATAATCTCCTTGTGTATTTGGCTTGACCGATAAAGGTACTTAGGGAGTTTGCTTGATTTGTAATCCTAATAAGAATGTGAGTTCCCACATGATATTCATTTCAAATTCTCCCATCATAATATTTGCAAAATCCTCGCACAGAGAGGTGTTAGGACTATCAAAAATAATGTCATCAACATAAATTTGTACAATGATTAACTTGGTGTACAATGATTAACTTGGAGTCTAATTTTTGAGTAAAAGAGTAGTATCTATTTTACCTTTTTGAAAATTATTGTTTGACAAAAAAGTACTCAACCTCTCATACCAAGCTTTTGGAGCTTATTTGAGGCCATAGAGTACTTTTGAGAGTTTGAAAACATGATTAGTATAAAAGGAATCTTCAAAACTAGGAGGTTGTTTGACGAAGACCTCTTTATTAATAAATCCATTTAGGAAAGCACTCTTAACATCAATTTGATATAGCTTAAAATGTTTGAATACAACAAATGCCATTAACATTTGAATCAATTCTAACCATACTACAAGAGCAAGAGTTTCATCTTATTCAATACCTTTGTACTAGGAGTAGCCTTAAGCTACTAACCAGGCCTTATTTCAAATGACCTTACCTTTTTCATTCAATTTGTTTCTATAGACCCATATGGTTCCAAGAACTGAGCAATTTTTGATCTTTTAACTAGATTCCAAACTTGATTTTGTTCAAACTAATCTACTTATTTCATGGCCTTAACCTAAGATTCTTCTTTGAGGGCCTTATCAACCTTTTTGGGTTTAATTTGAGACACAAGTGCTACTGATGCTTGTTTTTATAACGAGTCTCTTGTTTACATCTTATCATTTGAATTTCTAATGATAAAAGCATTTGGAAAACTTGCACTATGTATACATTTCCTTGGAACATTTATTTTTGATATTTTAGTAATAGAAGATGACTCTGGTTGAATCATAGTCAACTAAAAGGTTACTGGCTTAGGTGTTATGTCTGGCCTAGCTCTTAACTGATAGTCATTTACCTGTTCTTCATCAAAACTCAAGCTCAAATAAGTGGGGTTAGATTTATCGAATACAATATGCATAGATTCTTTGACCCAAAGAGTCCATTTATTATAAGATATATAGGCACGCTGTAATACCCCATGCTTTTTCTAGATAAAATACATCCCTATAATGTTAAAGAATAGCTTCCAAAATAGATGATAATTATTTCGTATGGAATTATTTGGATTTAGACTTTTCATGGTGTGGAAAATTGATTAAGCTTTCCATTGATACTAAATTCGCCCAATTTCGACATTTGGTGAAGGAGTTATGGCACTATTAAGTTGGAAATGTGCCACCTAGGACTTTAGCGCATCGCGAAGATAAGAAAATTCACATTTGTCAATTTTCAGTGGCCCTCCACGATATTGGCGCATTGCAAAGAGGTCCAAATCCTCAATTGTCTGATTACAATGAAGGTCCACGATATTGGCGCATCGCGCCAAGTTTCCAGGTCCTATCCAAGGTGGTAACGTGATACCACCACATCACACCACCATGCATATTCCAAGTTACCATTTTCCAGTGGCTTGGCACGATATTGGCGCGTTGTGCCAAGCCCAAAAATTGGGATTTTGGTCATTTTTCCATTTTCATTTATGAGTTTAAAAGGGGTATTTTGGTAAAGTACCCAGTCCCAAATCCATCCAAAAACATGAGATTTATCAAATTTTAAAGAACTTTATGCTACATTCATCATTCTCTCTCAATCAAAAACCCTAAGGCTCGTACTTCTTCTCTAAGAAAATCCAAATTCCTCCATTAATTCTCCAAGATAATTCAAGATTAAGGATTCTCAATACAAGAGCATTAAGAATTCATCTTCAAAGCATCAATAGAGATCCAAGATTCAAGTCTTAGCATCTACTTCATCAATTAAGGTATATGAGATTTAAACAAGGATAAATCTTTCATCCTTGTGCCCGAAACTTTATTTTTATTACAAATTTACTGCAATTTATATGATTTTCCATGAATTTAAAGTTAGGGTTTATACCCATTATCATTGTTTGTAAGATTATGAGATTTCCCATGATTTAAAAGTGGAATCACATGTCTTAGACCAATTCTTCATATCAAATCTCAGCCATGCCATTATGTGAATGTTTCTATAAAAGTTATAAGATATAATTTATGAAACTCTTAAAAGTATAATTCTTGTTCCCTAATCTATATGAAGGTAACCTTCCCACAACATTCATAAAACTCTTTGCACTGACTTTCTAGGAATCTGCCATTGATGCAATAGATACTTAAAAATATTAATGTGAATATTTTACAGTAATTCTTCCAATCATGCACATGAAATATATCATATCGAACCATGAAATAACCTGTCATGCTCTCCATTAGGGACTTTTACTCATGATTTATGAACCTATTATGGTTAACTCTTAATTGATCCTTTAAATGGGATTCCTTTACTATGAGCCTAAAGAAGGCTAAAATATGAAAATGAGCCTAAAATGTCTAAACTATGAGCACGAGCCAAAAAGGCTAAACTTTATACATAAGGCTAATAACACTAGCATTTTTTACCAAGTACTAAGAAGGTAATAAGACAATATTATGAGCTAAGGGAGTTAGTTAGCTAATCGTAAAGGCATAATTTTAAATGACAAATGGCCGAAACTATATTTGCTGACATAGGATAGAGATTATTCCTTTAATCAGAAGACTTTTTTTCATGTTTCTTGAAAGGGTCTAACCATGGATACTTGCGAGCAAATTAGGTCATGTCATCTCCTATGACCAGCAAGGTATAGGATAGCTTAGTTGATTGGGCCGAGATCAAACTCCATGCACTCACATGGTGGTTTATGATGGTTTACTACTTCCTCCCACAAATAATTAAAGGAATTAAATCTGTCGTACTTGGTCAATCATAAATTTAGTTTATATTCTAGTTCCTTTCCAGTTGTCTTGACTTACAGTTGAATTTTATTGTCATTTCTGATCTCCTATTGTACTACCCTTCTTAAATGGTTTAGCATGCCAATATATTCAACGTATTGACCGTCTTTGGCACTATATCATTTCATAAAGTAGGTTTTTGCCTCTTAAGTCATCGTTCAGGCATCACATTAGGATATCTATCGATGAGCCTCTTTTCTACAAAGAGGCTGGATGAGATATGATGAATTCTTTATATTTCCTTCTTTTTAGTATTCATACTTATTATAGGCTTCACAGGCTGGTGTAGTTGTCAAACAAACTTTTTAATTTCTAGTCTTTATCATGATATCACTGACCCTTAATGGCCGATGACAATGTCAATGATGGATTAAATAACATCAAAAATAGGTAAGGTGCTCTATCTCCCTCATTTCTCTCTCTCTCTCTTCTCAGTTCTCCCCACCACCGCCTCTATCTCTTTCTTCCTCCCTTCTCTTTTGTCCCCTTAGTCACTACTATCACTGGTGGGTCTAGGGTTCTCGCTGGCTTGACTCGACTCCGGTAATGGGTAGGGGCACCGCACTGGTCAGAGCTGGTTTGTACGAAGACAAGCCAACATATAATTTCAGTAGTTTCTAGAGGACACTCCAACGATATTCCAGCGATGTATTGACAGGACTATTTTTGGCAAACCATTTTCGGCAACTAATTTTGACAACAATATTTTGAAACTAGCATTCACACAGGAGTACCCCGGTGACTTCTAAACTTTAATTTTTAGTTACTTCTAACAAGTCAGTTTCTGCATAATATTTTGTTCTGTGTACTATTTATTCCTATGACCATAGGTGTGCCTGGTTATTTTTTGCTTATTAGTGGATATTGTTGTGTTGTTCTAGCAGCTAGACTAGATAGGGTATTTTGTATGGGACTTTTGGTTGTCTGCTACTGCATTATTTGTGTGTTATTTGTTTAGGACTTTATTTTAGTCTGTGAGTAGTGGGCTGTGAGGGTTGATGGTGGAATAGGGTCATGGCCAAGGGAGCTGGGGCTGGGGGTAATTTTGGAAGCGGGTGAGGAAGGGAGGGCTAGGGTAGGGTATAGGTCGGGTGTTAGGGATGGTATACTAAGGGGTGGTAGAGGTAGGCGAGAGGCGAGAGAGCATAGGTTGAGAGTAGAGTCCTGGAACATAGGGCCCTTCAGGGTAAGTCTATAGAGATGGTGAAGATTCTTTAGAAGAGGAGGATTAATATTATGTGTATGCATGAGACTAAATGGGTAGGGTCTGAGGCTAGGGATGTGGATGGGTACAAGTTTTGGTACTCAAGGAATAAGAGGCATCGGAATAGAGTAGGTATCTTAGTGGATGAGGAGCTAAGAGGGCAGCTGATAGAGGTTTTGAGGGTCAGTGATAGGCTGATGATGATTAAGTTAGTCATTGAGGGATCTATGATACATGTGTGTAGTGCTTATACACCACAGATGGTCTTAGTTATGGAGGTGAAAGTGATTTTATGAGAGGCTTTGGACGAGGTAGTAAGAAGCGTGCCTAGCTCGAAGATGATTGTCTTAGCAGGGGACTTTAATGGGCACTTTGGGATGTTACCTGGAGGCTATGAGAATGTGCACTGGGGTTTTGGTTTCGGTGATAGAAATAGTGAGGGAGCTTCTCTGTTAGATTTTGTGAGGGCCGTTGGGATGGTGGTAGTGAACTTGAGCTTTTTGAAGAAGAAAGACTACCTGATTACCTTTCTAAGTAAGGTAGCCAAGACTCAGATTGATTTTTTCCTACTTAGAAAGGGGGATCGGGCTTTTTGTAAGGACTGTAAAGTCATTCTGAGTGAGTATCTCTCGACCCAGCATCGAATTTTAGTGATGTACTTAATAATCAAGAAGAGTAAGAAAAGAAGGGTCGGGGAGAGTTGACCTAGAATTAAGTGGAAAGGCTTGATGCTAGTTAGTATATTGGAGATAGGGGAGAAGATGGTAGGGGTGGGGGTGGGGGACTGTAGGGTGTAGTGGATGCTATGTGGATAGGGCTGCCAGCTGCATCATTGAGACTGCTAGAGAAGTGTTAGGTGTCTCAAGGGGTCGAGCAGGTCGGCATAAGGGTGACTAGTGGTGGAATAAAGAAGTTAAGAAGAAAGTGGTGATAAAAAAGGGGCGTATATTAAGTTGATTGAAAGTAAAGACGAAGAAGAGAAATGGGTGAATAGGGAGGTGTACAAAGTGGCTAGGAAGGAGGCTAAGTTAGCAGTTATGGCTGCTATGACAGCAGTGTTTAAGAGCCTGTATACGGGGTTAGATGATAAAGGCAGGGAAAAGAGATTGTCTAGGCTGGCTAAAGCTAGGGATCTGAAGGGTCGTGACCTCGATCAAGTAAAGTGCATTTGGTAAAAGATGTCCATATTAAGAAGAGATGGAAGGAGTATTTTTATGGACTATTGAATTACGATAGGAATAGAAGCATTAAGTTAGGGGAGCTGGAGCACTCAGAGTAAAAACCAAAATTTTAGTTACTACAAACGTTTTATGGTTAAGGAGGCCAGAGAGGCTATTTGTAGGATACGGAGAGGTAGGCTGATGGGGTCTAACAAAATTTTGGTAGATTTTTGGAAGTATATTGGTGGAGCAGGTTTAAGGTGGTTGACTAATATATTTAATGGCATTTTCAAGACTGTGAAAATGTCTGAGGCTTGGAGATAGAGTATGATCATTCCGTTATATAAAAACAAGGGTGACATTCGGAGTTGCAACAACTATAGGGGTATTAAGCTGTTAGTCATACTATGAAGATTTGGGAGAGGATGGTTGAATGCAGACTGAGGAGGGTCATGTCCATTTCAAAGAATCAGTTTAGATTTATGCCTGGTCGCTCGACGACAGAGGCAATCCACCTAGAGAAGAGATTGGTGCAGCAATATAGGAAAAGGAAGAGGGATCTACACATGGTGTTCATCGACCTAGAGAAGGAAAATGAAACAGTCCATAGGGAAGTTCTTTGGAGATGCTTGGAGGTGAGGAGGGTCCCGATGGCATAAATCAGAGCCATTAAGGACATGTACGATGGGGGAAAGACTCGAGTGAGGACAGTGGGTAGAGAATCAAATCATTTTCCATCCGAGACAAGGTTACATCAGGGATTGACTCTCAGTTCATTTTTATTTGTGTTGGTGATCGATTTGTTGATGCAGAGTATTCAAGGTGAGGTGCCTTGGTGTATGTTATTTAGAGATAACATAGTACTGATTGAGGAAACGCAGGGAGGTGTGAATGAAAAATTGGAGGTTTGGAGGCATACCCTTGAGTCTAAGGGTTTCAGGTTGAGTAGGTCCAAGATGGAGTATTTGGAGTGCAAGATTAGTGATTCAAAGCATGAGGACGAAGTAGTGGTAAGGTTGGATTCCCAGGATATTTGTAAGAAGGATAGTTTTAAGTATCTCGAGTCTATGATTTAGGGGAATGGCGAGATTAATGAGGATATCTCTAAGCATATTGGAGCAATTTGGATAAAGTGGAAGCTCGCCTTGGAAGTGTTGTGTGACAAGAAGGTGCCCTTAAAGATTAAAGTTAAGTTCTACAGTATGGCAGTCCGCCCGGGCATGCTGTATGGTGCGGAGTGTTAGCCAGTCAAGAACTCCCATATTCAAAAATTGAAGGTAGCAGAAATGAGAATGTTGCATTGGATGTGTGGGCTTACTAGAGGGGATAGAGTTAGGAATGAGATTATCCAGAAGAAGGTGGGTGTGGCATCGGTGGAAGACAAGATAAGGGAATAAAGGCTGAGATGGTGTGGGCATATGATGAGGAGGGGCACGAATGCCTCAGTTCATAGGTGTGAGATTAGCTTTGGTTGATTTCAGGAGGAGTAGAGGAAGACAAAAGAAATACTGGAGAGAGATTATTCGACATGACATGGAGCTGCTACAGCTTACTGAGGACATGACCCTAGATAGAAAGGTGTGGAGGTCGCGGATAAGGATAGAAGGCTAGTGCGAGTGTTGGCTGTGACCAGTAGTTAAGGAGCTCTTTTGTATCCGGTTTAGTAACCCTAGGACTGTCTTTTTGTAGGAGCCGCTAGTGTATTCTACTACTAGGTGGGTGTCCTTGCCTTATTTCTTATTTTTTATTTCTTATTTTCGTAATGCGCTTATTTTTGTGTCACTCTTATTTTATTATTATTATTTCTTATTTCTTAGTTTTCGATTATGTCACTCATCCTGTCTCATGTGTTACTATGACCTTATTTAACTATTCTTTATCTAGAGTCGGGGGTCTATCGAAAATAGTCTCTCTACTTCTATGGAGGTAGCGGTATGGACTGCTTACATTCTACCCTCCCCAGACCCCACTTGGTGGGAATACATTGGGTCTGTTGTTGTTGTAATAAACCTTGAAGGAAATATTTCTCCTAGAAGAAATCTTATTTCACTCTTATATTGTTTTAGTTAAATTCTTTCATATTGGTTTTATTCTCATATGTTATGATAGAACGTTCACTCGTACTAGCAATAGTATCGGGTGTGTGTCACGTCCAGGACCTCAGCTCGGGGCGTGATAAGTAGTGCTTAAAACTGTGAAGTAGTAGTGACTAAAAATTATAAAGTAGTGACTTGAAATAATTAAGTAGTGACTTTAATAAATCTTGTAAATTTATAATTGAATTTGTATATTTTTATAGATGGATCATCATTTGTGAATATATAATATGGATTATAAAACTGGTTGGGGTATAAAACCCCAATATTTTGATGTGTAGAGGTTTTGTCGATCATAGAGTATCACTATATCTATTTAAAAACAATGGGGTAGTTAGCTGTCCTTGTAGTTCTTGCAAGTGCTTGAAATTTTTTCATCCAAATACAGTTATGAATCATTTATATCGTAATGGATTTAAGCCAATATTTTGTATGGATTGATCATAGAGAGATGGATGGTTGAATGATATACTTTATAATTTGCTGCCTTGGATGAATATAATATGCTTGTACATGATTTCCATACTAGGATTCTGCATGTTATAGTTCAAGATAGGGTTCAACACGATAAGGTACAACATGATGATTGGGTTCATGAATGATCAACGATGCCTTTGGAATTGGGGATCAGATGGAACCTGAATAGAATTTAGAAGAAGCTCCAGATGAAGAAGCAAGACTCTTCTATCAATAGTTAGAAGAGGCTACACTACTAGAAAACATCATTTTTCCGATAGATGATGTAGTCGGAATCTGGTCGGAAAATAAGGTAGTTCCGACTACTTTTCGACTGTTTCAGGGTAGTGGAATATAGCCTGTTGGAAAGAAGTTTTCGACTACTGTAGTTTCAAATTTAATAAGTATTTATTTAATAATTATATATTATCCGACTACGGTAGTCAGAAATTTAATAAATAATTATTTAATAATTATAATTATTTCGACTACCTTAGTCGAAAATTTAATAGATAATTATTTAATAATTATAATTTTTTCGACTACTGTAGTCGAAAACTTAATATATAATTATTTAATAATTATAATTGTTTTGACTACGGCAGTCAGAAATTTAATAAATAATTATTTAATAATTATAATTATTCCGACTAACGTAGTTGGAATATTAATAAATAATTATTTAATAATTATAATTATTCTAACTACTATAGTTGGAAACTTGATATATAATTATTTAATAATTATAATTGTTCCGACTACGGTAGTAGGAACTTAATAAATATTATTTAATACCTAGTCTATTCCCACCAAGTGGAGTCTGGAGATTATAAACAACATAACTAATGTATTTTTCACAGTTGGATCAAACACGATAAAACTTTATAAATATAACCACTTTAAAACATCAAATTAAATAGTTTAAACATCTAAATGTCACAACCAAAAACAAGAACAATAACTGCAATCTAATTATGATAAGATCCACTCTTTTCCTCATCATGAAATACTTGAGGCATGTGCTTCTTAACCAACTCCTCAAATTTAGTAAACTTAGAGAAGGAGCAAAAAATTGAGTGGATAAAAAACCTTAGGTTTAATTTAGGTGGAAAGATTATAAATGGCCTCATATTATTGTTTTTTAATGTGTTGGCTGGGTATTTAACTAAACCTGCTACAACCATGTAGTGGTAAGCAAAATTCATATATATCAAATATAACTAAACCTGCTAAAACCTATTTTTTTCTTTCTATTCATTGTCCACGTAGATTTTTCTAAGACAAAATAAGTTAATTCTGTAGTCCTCAACCTTTAAACTTACTACTTTCAGATATTTGTTCTTCCTAAGAAGGTGTCGAAGCTAATAGAAGGTATATGTAGGACATATGTTTTGACAAGCTTAGTGATAAACTCAAGAAAGGCTCTGATTTCATAGGAAAAGCTATGTGGTCTTGGGGATAATGGACCATACGGATTGAGCTTTTACATAGTAGGTATGCACCTACCTTACCTACAATGTCTCATTTTCAGTGCATAAATGCCAAAGAAACTTACATATAGAAGCTTTTTATCCCACATCTTAATATTGATCAAATTAGGACCTCCTACTACCACTAGCATACACAACTTCTCCTAAGATATAAGAGATTTCTTTGACACCTCTTCTGAGTCTGTCCAAAAAAATCTTTTGCATATAGTTTCTATCGGTTGTATGAGCTTCTTAGGAAAAGTGAACACTTGGGACCAAAATGTTTGTATAGCAAACAACACACTTTTTAACAACTCTGTTTTGCCAGTATAAAACAAAAATTTACTTCTCCATGATGTGATTATACCCATCATTTTTCTCTACTAATGGTTCACAAAACAGAAGGTTTGTATAGAAAACAACCATACTTTTGAACATGCTATCAACATTGTTGGAGTACTAATATGTTGGAGTACAAAGCATACCATTCTCATGAAAGTCAGTCCAAGACCAAGCACATGATTGTATCTAATAAACAATACGAAGGAAGAAACATCGATGTCATCACCTTATAAAGATGCTAATATGCCTATTGTATTTAAGACACCAGGTCTACTTATGCATTTCCATTCTCTTTAATGTCCCATTAGCCTCAAGACACCAAGTTTACAAATACATTTGCATACTAACCAACGCATCTCTTAATCAAGTAGTGATCCATCATAGATCAATAAATCTAAAGGTCATGAAATCCTCAGAAATTTTCTACACTACCAATTTATGTCTAGAATCCTCTACTAAAATCATAGTACTTTCAAACATCACATTAAAAATGCAGGAAAATTAGGCAACTTCTTATGCAATAGAAGCAGAATACTTCATACTGTTCAAACATTTCCATTAGTGAACTACTACAAACACAGATGAGACAGCCTTATACCATGACATGGTCAATATCAAATATTGTATAATTAGACATCAGAACATTAATAGAATCAAAATGCAATCATCCCCTATAGATCACAAGGCTAAAAGAACTGAGTTCTTTTAGGGTCACAGAACTGAGTCCTATGACTTCTGCATATCAATTTTTAGCATACACCTTGGAGAGATGGCCTTCCTTCTATACCCCTTGATAGACTCATGATTCATTATGATGTTACCACAAATGAGTCTACCTTGTACAGAAGCATTTTAACTATAATCAACTATATTATTTAACACAGGTTACATCTTGGAGGTCAATATAATTTAGCTACTATTGAATATAATTTTTACCTAACTTAGAGTCAAGGTCAATTCCATTGAGAATGAAGACAATAGGTTCACTTTTGAGTGTTGAAAGTGACTAAGTATTCATGAAGCTAAATATCCCATCTATGACAGTGTAGAAGTGTTCTTTATTTGACAAGAGATTAGTACTGATTAGAACACTTAACTGAACCCAACAAATTAGAAATTTAAACTAATATTACCAGTCTTCATCGGTGGGTAGCGAAACTCATCGAACCTCCAGTGTGCAACAAGCCACCCATTGAAGACGCTCTATTTACCTTTGCCCATTCCCTCATCTCCCTATATTCAGGAGTATCCCATTTTTCTAAGTTCTTCTCGGCATACAAGTGTTCTTTGATCTGTAGAGATGCTTTCAACTTGAAAATGCATTGTATTTCATTTTCATGACAAGAATTCCATGCACACTTTGTCTGCAAAATAGTTTAATATAAAGTCATGACATGAGTTGATGGATACAAAGGTAAATTCATCATTGATAGTATACTGAAATGGTAAATTCTTTGAGATTATACAATAAATTGTTTCCACATAAGAATTCTGATGTCGAGTTGAATCTCATTCCAACTACCCCATAGCTCTGTGTAAAATGGTTAATTGCTTCTACAAATATATGTCTGGAGCTATATGTGGGAATGAACCTACAATAAAATTATATTAATTTATCTTAGGTTTCAAAAATTTTAAAAATTATGAAAAAACATAAGAGTTACTTACCCATTACCATCAGGGATGATAATTTGCCTCCCGTTGCCGTCATATTCTACTATGTCTTTAAATTTCAGAATTTAGGTTGCAGCTGCTGTAGCATTAGACATTGTAGCACTATTAATAGATGGCAATGTTGATGTGCTAGGACCTCCAATTCTCAATCCAAAAACCCTAGGTGTGGATGATGTCGAAGGTACAAACGAAGAGCTACTATGCAGACTATTATGGGGAGAGGGATGGAACTGGTGGGCCGATGAGGGCATGAAAAATGCATTTAGTAGTAAAATAATTGTCCTTGGATAAGGAATAATATTTGTAGTAGCTGGTTGAAGATTTGTAGTAACAGGTGGTGGTGGTGATGTTATATATTAACCGGTGGAAAGATTATCAGGTCCTTTCTTACCTTTCTTACGATGTCCATTAGCATGACCTTTTGATGCCATTGAATTTTTTATTAAAAAAAGAACAACCAAATCAAACAAAAAAGACAACACACAAAAATATGCTCATGCCATCACACATAAATTATACAGCATTTTTGATGTACGAAAATAGCAGGTACTTGGTGGTACAGTCGAAACATGCATAAGTAAAACATTCCCAGAATTGAGATGGAAAACTAAGTTCTAACTTTATCTTTCAAACAAAAGAAAACATGCCTTGGTACTTACTATACATGAACAACAAAGAAATAGAAAACTCAGATAAGAGCATTTTGAGATACCTTATCATTCATACAAATACCACCTAAATTACGCCAACACGATGCGTGATACTAACAAAACTGTGCATATCAAGCCACCCAGAGTATCATCCCTGTATTCCATAAGAAATGAAATTCTAGACTAGAGTAACCTATAAACGTGGTGTTGCTTAAGTAATTCGATTCTCCAGGAAAATGATACAATAAGTCTGAGTTATCTAAACTTCCAATAAATTGAGTTACCATCTGTCTGCAACTTAATATAGGAAAAAGTAGCATAAGTCCAACTTTGCATAGTCTAATTAGTCAAGGGGAAGTACACAATGCCATTCTTGATTATAAAGTCATAAAAATGACTCACTGAATTTTACAACCCCCTGAATCTTGACAATGACGGACATTGCCATAGGCAAAAATCTCAAGAAGATCCATGTCACGACCTGGATGTACTTTTGAAAGGTTAATTCATAGATACATTGTAAACAAGACTGGAAAATACATGAACATAAGACTGCATCTACTTGAAACCCAACAATACGAACATTTCTGAATAAGATCAGCTTTTGGTATATCAGTTTTATTCCCCTTGGATCTATTAACTATCACCTACAGGAAGAGAGTCCTACCATCAATTATCTCAATTTTTAGTCACGGATTAAAGAAATGGCCAGATTTTATACTGCTAGCAATCACCAAGGAGTAGTAAAAACTAACAACTTGTTCAGCGGACATCGATAAAGATGGAGAGAACCAAGCAGCAAGATAATTAATGAGATGAAAGCACAAGTTACACAAGTAACTGGAATCTCTAAGTATTCTTAACACACCTAGTATTCTGGAAAGATAAAGAAGAATATGTTTCAAGTCATTAATGAAATATAGTCTTCTAAAGTAGCACATATTATGAATTTTGAAGACAGATTGACTGAAAAAAAATCAGACTATAACAAGAAACTCATAAGTATGCTCCAAGCCTATAATACAGCAAGGAAGTTTCAAGATACTCCACAGCAAGCACAAATAGAGATGTTGTATATGAGAAAATCTCACCTACAAAACCTGACAATTCGCTAATGTACTTTCTCCACCATGCAAAAATAAATTGGAATAGATGAACTCAATTAAATATCTACATTTGGAAATTTGGTAGTTAAAATAGAACGTAACCACAAAGCAACCTTAGCCAATAATGGGCCAAAAATTTAAGACTAATCTTTTCTAGAAGTAGAAATTTCTTATAAATAGTACTTTGGCACCACTTTTCTAGTGTTGTCTAGATATATAGGAAACAAACTATTTTAAATACCAGCTCATTACTAGTTTCTTTTATTTTGTTTTCTTATATTTCAGTATTTGATATTTGAATCCAAGGTTAACACCATTCAAATGATCCTGGTTTAACTGGGAAACTGCCATTGCAGAAACCACATAAGAAGCTAAGATTTAATGAAACGGAAGTCAACACTCAAGAAATCATAAATAGAAAAGAATTAGCCACCGGATAAATTCCTGACTACACTAAGGACTTCAAAAATAAGCAACTTGCTTTATACAGAGGAACTAAAGAAGTAGGATTTAAGAAAATGCAACAAGACAAGCAAATTATACATATTACCAGTAGTTTTTACCACTTCTATTTAATCAAACAACCAGAAATATTCTCACTGGCAGTACAAATGTTAACAAAGAAAAGACACTATATTATCAAGAAAAATAGCAAAAAGTAGCAGCGAAAATACAATTCAAGACCTTGTTACTACACATTACTACTATTAATAACAACTCAATCCTCGTCGCTTGTTTCATAGTCATTCATCAATTCTTCCACATCACTTGTTTTATTTTCATCAAGTAACTCTTCGTTGCTTGTTTCATTTTCATCAAGTGATTCTTCCTCGCTCATTTCATTTTCATCGGTTGGATCTTCCTCGTTGTTTGCCCCGAATGTTCCTTCCCCATACTCATTAGCATTCAATCTAAGTTCAAAAGTATTAAATTCTTCATATAGGCCTTCACTAAGCTGCAACTCACCTGCTAATTCATCATTCACTCTTTCTTCAATACTTGAAATGTCATTCTAATACACTACATCTAATGCATCCTCTACTTCAAATCTACCACGGGCTTTGTTTTAATAACTACCCGCCATGCAAATTTATTCTTACACAAAAGATAAGGAGTGTAATATATTTGTTTCATATTTTATGCAATGGCCAATGAATCATAAAGTCCATACTTCCTTGATCTCTTAATATCAACTATTTTGTACTGAGGGTGAACCTTTGTACCTAACCTAAGAGTAGGATCGTACCACTTACACCAAAAGAGTACTAACTTTTTCTTTGGACAACCAATGTGATAATAAAGTTCAAAAATCTCTTGAAGCATACCATAATAATCAACACCACCATCATCTTTCACCCACACCCTACTATTACTAGTTTTCTTTCCCTTAGAGAAATGTTTTGTATGAAATCTGTACCCATTGATAGAGTACCTAGAAAACTTCCTAACTTTAGCATAAGGTCCCCAAACTATATCACGTAAAAATTGGCTATTTGGGTCAAAATTATCTGAATTATGAACCTATAAAAAGTTTAAGAAAGGTTAGAATTTAAATATACATAAAACTAAATAAAAGTGTAAATTGTGTTAAATATTAAAGTTAAACATACATATTCTCTAAACCACTCTGAAAACATAGGATAAACAATAACATTCCTGTGTAAAGCCACGAAGTAGCAATCCGACAAAGTTATGACCTTCATTAGTTAAAGCTTAGATAGTCCTTGAATGATTGTTGTTAATATAAATATACTCACTTATAAAAAGGCAGGACCTCAGGAAAATTTAATAATACATGTGTTGTAGCTAACTTAAGCTTCACCCCATTCAAATATTAAAGTGGACCAACTTTCGGACTTCCTTTATCTGGTTGATTGAATATTGAAAATGGTAGTGCTGAAGGATCTGCTCTGTATCCATCATCATACATATTAGGTCGGTTTCTCATGTTCAAATAATATGAACAAAAATAAGACGTCTCTTTGGCCAAATAAGCCTCACATATTGATCCCTCAATTCAAGATCTATTTTTTATGGTCTAGATACATTTGCCAGTAGTCCTGCATAGTATGGTCTTTTAGATGAAATAATGTTCAATTAAAAAACATGAAGGTAAATGTTAAAAGTCAATACATCTCAAAGGGATGCATCCATCTACACTCAACAGGCCCTCCAAGTCGTGTCTCTCGCACAAGGTGAATTGAAAGATGCTCCATAACATCAAAAAAACCAGGAGGAAAAATTTTTGCCAACTTATTTAAGGTTAAGCGAATGTTGATATCCATCAAAGATGAGTTCTCCTCTCTTAATTTGTTAGAACATAAATCTTTGAAAAATAAGCTTATCTCTGTTATGGGCTTTCAAATTGTATAGGGCAATGCACAGAATGCAATAGGCATCAATGACTCCATGAAATTATGACAGTTATGGCTCTTCATAGAGGTCAACTTTCCTTTCTTCATGTCAACACACCTAGATAAATTTGATGTATATCCATCTAGTATTCTTAAATTGTTAACCTAATAAAAAATCACTCTTCTATCCTCCAAAGTGAATGTGTAACTAGCCTTGGGCTTCTGAATCTTATTATTTAAGTATGTTAGGTACAACTCACTATACCGGCAATGCTCTTTTAAGTACATCCTATTCTTCAAGTTATCTTTTGTTTTGTTACTTATATCCATCATAGTATTAAACAAGTTGTCAAAAAAAAAAATCTCAATATGCATGGCATCTAGATTATGAGGCAGAAGATTATCCTCCCAGTAATCTAACTCCCAAAAAATACTTTATTTAGTCCACTTATGTGTAACACCATAACCAGGTATCCTGGATGGTGGAGACTCTGTTACCTTAGGCAGATTCCTCACTCTATCCTAAATTTCTTGTCGTGACAAAATTGGCAGTGGCTCTTTAAAATAAGTCTTATTCTTCATAAAATTACTAGTATTTTCTCCTAAACTCATATTGCATTGGCAAGAATCGGCAGTGACAGTCAAACCAGAAGTTTTTACCCCCATGTTTCAAAATGAATCCTTTTGTGTCTTCCATACAATAAGGGCAAGCTAACTTACCTATAGTCAACCACCCAGACACTATTCCATAAGCAGGAAAGTCATTTATAGTCTACATCAAAGTAGCATGTAATCTAAAGTTTTGTTTCATTGATACATCATATGTTTCAACACTGTCATTCCACAATAAGTGCAACTCATCAATCAATGACTGAAAATATACATCAATCAAAACTTTTGGATTGCGAGGACCTGAAATAATGCAAGTTACTAATATATAGTGACTCGTCATACACAATTCAGGCGGGAGATTATAAAGAGTCATAAACACTTGCCAATATGAATATGGTGTAGCTGAGATAGAAAATAGAGTGAATCCATTAGTAGATAATCCCAACCTAAAATTTCTTAGTTCACTAGCAAAATTCGGATACACACTATAAAAATGCTTCCATGCTTCTCTATCTAAAGGATGACATAAAACACTAGGTGGTCTTTTATTTTCATAGTGCCATCTCAATGGGGGCAGACCTCACTGATGCATATAACCTCTTTAACCATGGTATAAGGGGTAAGTAATGCTTTATCTTCACAGGATCCTTCTTCCATTGGAATGTGTGACTTCCTTATAAGGAAGCTGATTACAAAATTTACAATGTTCTAATTTTACATCTTTCTTATAGAATAACATATAACCTTTCTCGCAACAGTGAATCCTCTCTGATGAAAGTCCTAACTTAGAAACCAACTTCTTTCTTGTATAGAAATATTTTGGTAAGTCAAGTTTATTTGGGTTAAGTTCATTCATAAGTCCAATAATAGAATTCATGCCCTCTTGAGATATAAAATAATCTGGCTTAATATTGAGTAATCGAACGGCAACAAATAACTTAGAATGCACTAATCCTTCATACAATGGATGATTAGCTTCCTTTAACTTTTCATAAAAATGATTAGCCTCATCATTTATTTTATTTTGAGGCCCTTAGTGTGTCCCAAAAGAATCCTTGACCATCTCACTACATCGTGAACTTTCAACATTATTCTCTCTTATTGGACTTTCAACATAATTCTGAAAAGCAAAATTATTAGTAAAACTACTCTCTCCATGAGCTATCCACACAGTATAATTCAACATAAAACCTTTCTTATAATGATATAATGTATCAATATTTGGACTTAATAACTTGCAATACTTGTAATTTCCAATAAGGACACCTAATTGTCCCTTCAGTAAAAATATCATTAAGTGTCATTGCTTTAGCAATAAATCCAGCTTCCCCAACTTTATATTCCTCCCTCAACCCCACACGATTAAGATAAAGTTTATTATACATCTATGTACGATCTTTATTTTCCATATACACAAGAATGACAACAATAATAATAGAGAAGAGAAACAAAAACAAGGGAAACAAAACAATAATAGGTTTGTTTAGAGATGCTACTAAGGCTTTCTTACTAATATACCCATCATCCCTATTGTATTTTGCCGATGTAGGACTCCTTATCCTAAGTTGGGATGTTATATATACCTTTTTATGGACTCAGGTTTCTCACTGAGATTTTTCCTACCAAATGGGATTTGCCTAGACTCAAGACTAAGGTTTTCCCCACCTTATCGGGATTTTCCTAAACTCAAATTAAACTCTATCTCATATCGACATGCCTAACACAGGAGCGGCTCTAATACTATTTTTTTCATGACCCTAGCCGGGGCCCTAGCTGTGATGGCCATCCCAACTATCAAGGCTCGAGAGACCCTTATAATGGCCTAACCTACTAGTGATATTGACCATTCTAGGCCTAGACCCGCACGGCTTTAAAATGCGTCACTAGGGAGTAAGTCTTTCTTACTTATATACCCATTATCCCTCATATGTTTTGCCGATGTGGGACTCTTTATCCTAAGTTGGAGTGCTACATAAGTTTTTTCGATATAGGACTCCTTATTCTAAGTTAAGATGTTATACTTATTGTGGAGGTTAAGTGTCGTGGCATGCCAATATTGCAAAAGCACACTGGAAAGTGACATTATGCTTTTAAACCTTCTTCCTACCATACCCTTATTGTGAAGACTCAGTGGCATGTCACGTCACTATCATGTGTCCACTGGAAATTACTATCAACTTTTAAACCACCAGCGTGCCATGACCTTATCACAAAAGCTAGGGCCCATGGCATGCTGATATATTAGGTTCAGTATTTCCAGTTTATTATGCACTCCTCCTCTCTTGGTCTTTAATCCCATGCCATAAAAGCTTTGTTCCACTCTCTTTGTGCTCACGGTGTTGCTCCTAACACTTTTAATGATCCATAGTTTGATATTCATGCCCAATCACGAATATTTTTACCTAATTCAAGTCCCGCAACACTAATCATATCCATTAGTAGAGAGTACAATTTTAACTCAAACATAGGTCATTTCACAATATTTAGCTCATAGAATGAGTACACATATAGGTCATTATTGTCACTTGGATGGACAAAATATGCCCAAGATCAGGTTAGTAGAGGGGTTGGTTTGGGTTTGGAACCTTTATTTAATATTTTGATCCTCCATTTGAAAAACTTATAAAATTTTCCTTGGAGGGGTTTCAATGGTTAATATGATGAGAATATTTTTTTTAATAAAATATGACGTCATCATTGAGTCTCAAACATCCAATTTAGTCTAGTAGTATAGTTCATTTTTATTTACAGGATTTCAAAAAAATTCTGAAGGGTCAATCGGCAACTTTGCAAACTTAGCAAAGTTGCTGATAGATTGATATCTGGTGTTGTCTCTTAAGAGACTAAGGATCACATAAGGATCCAAGGACTACTTTAGCAGTCCATCATCTTAAGCTTTTATTTAATCACTAAGGCAGCCATCATTGCATATATACTTTTTTTTTACAATTTTTCATCATGTTTAGACCTTGAGCTTGGGGCTTGGGCGATTTTTAGGATTTTCATCACCATTTTACCTTGGTTAAGCTCTAAACTTTAGTTTTATTACTTTACATTGAATTATATCATCAAAAAATACTCTTTAATATTGGTTTTGAAATGAAATTTTGAGGATTTTGCTAAAAAGATTAAAAATAATTTTCTTTGATTTGGACCTCATTTTAAACTCATTTTCACATGAATTTTCAATCGTAGACTCCTAAAACATTGGAGAATGTATTTTGAAAATAAAAATCATAATTTTTACCTCTTCATTTTCAAACTCGTTTTGAACTCATTTTTGACCCAACTCAAATATCAGTAATATGTGGATCATTAATTTCTTTTAATGCATCCATGTTGTATTTATAGATTTTAGTTGATTCTGAGTTTGTTCAAAAGTGAAAAGCTCTGTCTTGAATGACTTCAGGCTTGTATTTTAACGTTTTGAGGTATGTTCTAGCTTAATTTTCTTCCGACTAAGCTAGGTAGTTAATAAATAAGTAAAGTATGTTATGGGCTATGTAAAATAACTACAAAAATATTTTTGAGCTATTATATTTTGCGTGATGATTGAATGGGGATTTATATTTTGTTGTTGTTCTTATGAGCGTTATTTGATATCATTGGTCTTATTTGTGCATTTTAGTTGAATGCCTTTATTCTTAAAGTGATGCCTGAATAGGGATTGAATTGATAGTATATGCCTTTTTAAGCATTATTTTTTCTTATCATGATAGAAATGCTTGAGTTTTGGGTTGATATGATATTAATGATGGTTTACATGTATCTTTATTCCAATGGTGTCAAATTAGAACTGATATCATGAATTATTGACATATTGAGTTTATTTTTTAGCTCACTTATATACGTATTGAAGAGATTGATGACTATCATAATGATGTGATTGTGAGTATATTATACTCATTTCATACATAAAAATTCATGAGATAATAATATCATTGAGAAATATTAATTTTTGTAAGAAAATGAGACACTTTTAAAATGCCTAGATCGAGGGATGTGCCGGTCAGGTAGATTGAGACATGAGATTGGGATTGGTGGAAAAATGGGGGATAGTATACGGATTGTAAACCATCTATTGGTCTTATTTTAGGAGCATTGGGGTTTGATAGGTATATACAAAATGGCATGTGATGACTTTTCACTATTTAATTCATCATTCATTCAATTATATTACATTTGCATATCATATGTTGTTTTTACTTGACATGTAATTAGCTTCTATATATATTTTCATGTATTCATTTCCCTTTGGATGTTCATATATATATATATATATATATATATATATATATGTATGTATGTATGTATATTTATATATATATTAAACTTGTTATCGGAGACGGGGTGAGCTACCATTTGAGAACTTTTTAGCTTGCAGGTGCGTGCTCATAGTATTTTCTTTGTATTATTTTCTACTTTGCTCAGTCGGTCAATGATATCTACTTGGAACAAGTGGATCATACTCAACTCTATTGTGTTCTTTTTGTTCAGATCTCAATCAAGTACTATGCGTGGTAGTTGAGTTTGAAGTCCTTGACCAGATTTTGAGGTACTGGTTTGGACTGGTGTTTCGGGTGGAGTTCAGATCTCATCCTATCTTTTGTGCCGTCTTTATTTTGGATCAAAGACCGATTTTGTATTCCAGTTTTGAATGTTTTACTAAGATGCTCCTACATTTGTGACACTAGTCTTTGGGAGTTTATGATATTCCTTCAGTTTTTCATTATTATTATGTATATATGACTTGGCTTATTTCTAGGAATCTCATTTAGCTTATTTTTTTTATATCTTGTACTTCTTTTCTTTGGAATGATTGACTTACTTGTCAAGGTTTGGCCGCAGTAACTGTCATCATGACCACTATTTTTTAATCATGACATAGACATAAGTGATATGGTTATTTTTTAGTTGAGGTATTATGATGGTGGTCATGGGTGACGTTCACCAGTAGTGTAATTGAGTTGTTGTAGTGGAGACGGAGGAGAAGCAAAGGAGTAAGGGACAGGTAGTTGTTTGGGTGGTTGTGGTGGTATTTGGTAAATACATGCAATTTGACTTGTAAATCTCAGATACATTCAAAATTGATTTATGTATCTGAGGCGATTACTTCAGTATGTCTTGTAATTATTTCAAAAATTTAGGAGGTGCGTTATAATTAAGGGCCAAACCTCCTATGTTTCTGATATTTTCCCTAATTTTAATTAATATAAATAGATTCTCTCAAGTTACCATTAGTTTATCCGTGTTCATTTTGAGGGAAATTACCTATTTCTTTTAAATTCTTTTATTACATTGAAATGAATAAAAAACTTTATCTAAATCTCCTTAACAAGAACAAGGATTTTCAATAATTCATTGACCCAGCCAAAACCGCCCGATAACCCCGATGGCCAAATGTCTATTGACCCCTGGATCAAACCCCTTTTCAGTGATGTGGTAAAAAAGAACCTTTCTTCCACCTCTGCATCACCATAGGAGGCGGATCTCCCTTCTCCCTCAGATAGTGAAGATCAAGGGAGCTCGGTTAACTTATCCCCAAAGGAGAAAAAGAGAATTTATGCACTGTGGAAATACTCGGTAATTATCAAACTACTGGGCAAAAAGCTCCATCATAAATACTTCAAGAAGAAACTAATCGACCTCTGGAAATTGAAAGAAACCTTCCCATTAATTGATTTGGAGATCAACTACTATACAGTAAAATTCAAGGATCTAGAATCAAAGAAGAGGGTTATGCAAGAGGGGCCATGGTTCATAGTAAGGGCCTATCTCTCAGTACAGCTTTGGGAACCAAATTTTATCCCCAGAGAAAATATAATTGAATTAACTGCAATTTGGTTATTTCTCTCCCATCTACCCACAGAATTTTTTGACTCCTCAATCCTCCATCGTGTGGGTCACACATTAGGTAAGCTTCTTAAAGTTGACGCTTGTACCTCCTCTACCCAAAGAGAATGGTACTCCCGTATCTGTGTACAAGTAACACTTGATACCCCTCCTGAAATCTTCTATAAAGATATGCAGCCATGCGCAACCAATCCATTATGAGGGTGAGGGCATTCTCTGTAAAGCTTGTGGGTGTTTGGGACACACCATGTAGAATAGTCCCACTGTAGTGCGCACTATGGACAACTCTACATCAAAAACCAATAGTAAAAGTGGTATGATAGAGGAAGAATGGACGATGGTCAGCTTCAACCAAAAAAAAACCGTCATCCATCAGGCCAAGGTGGCAAACCTACCCAAAAGGACATCAAAACCAAAAGGTTTGACCCCATCTCCGGTAAGTTTCTAGATCTCAGCCATGCTTCTCAGCCCTTAGCAGAGATCTTCGATGATCCTCCTAAGGCGTCTATAGGTAAGTCCTCTAACTCACCCTCTAGACCTAATAGACTGGGTACTTTGAGACCCAACTTGTCCCTTAGGCCCACACAGGGATACCTCAATACACAGATTAAATCGGGATCCTAATTGGGAACTACCCCCTATATTAAATTTGGACTACCTAAGTCCAACTCCCAAATCCATGTCAATAAAAAAAGGCCCAACCCTTTGGGCCACAAAAATACCCGACTAAAGTGGAGTCTGCTATCTTGACCCACATAATGCCAAATCACAAGCCTAATAAGGCTGAGCTGGACTCTGACTCCAACTCACCTTTTTCCCCTCAGTCGATTGACCACCTAACTGAGAAACTTTTATCGGCGCACATCAATCAAATAGCTCAGAGAGTCTTTTCTAGCACTCCAGTATTTATTGCTCAATAGGATGGTAATGATGGGGAATTCAATGTTTCAACTTCAGACACTACTTTTACTCTTACTCTTAAGGTAACTCCCATTTCTCTTGATCATTCTTCTGATAACCTCTTTTCTACTATCTCCTCCAATGGCCTCACCAAGTTAGACCCTTCCCTAAGCACTGGTCTTCTATACCAAGCCATTGGAACCAAATCACTTCTCAGCGTCTTGGTTGGAGATTTGCCTATCCCAACAAACCATCCCTTTGAGACTCAATGTGGAAGGAAGACACACCACTCTCTTGATTTAGGAACCCTATTACCTGGCTCAACTAATAAGGAAGAGAATGAACCAAGGCCTGATCAACTATGGTCAAAATGTATGGAACAGTCAGGGTTTAATGACCAGTTGGTCAATGGACCTGAAAGCTGTAGAAATCTTTAACATGATCCAAAGTCTTCCCTTCTTCCCCCCATACATACCGAAATTCCTAATGGAAGGACCTCTTTAGTAAAAAGCTCTGGGGACCTCCCCTCTAATTCAAACCTCAATATCAGTAGAGATGAGAGAAATAGAAAAGACCCTAGAAGCTCTGAGAGAAAGCAATAGGGAAATGGAAAGCATTCTAGCTTTCCTAAAACCCCCTCGCTCAGAAGCCATCACACTAAAAAAGACTCTCTTTCACTCATTCGAGGAATTTACCAGTGAAATTTTTCTAACTCTAATCCCTGTGGATCCCAATAAGTTCAGAATAGAAATAAAGCTCCCAGGAATAGGCATCTTCTATTACACAAAGCTGACTCCTCTGTCAAGGAAGAGAAAAGAAATGCACGACACTCCTTCCCTGTTGGACAAGGGGAAAATCATGATGTAGAACCTACTTTCCCCCCTCACCAACTCCCTAATAAACATCATAATATAGAATATTAGGTGTGAAAATAACCATGAGTTCAAAAGACATTGTTTGGCCATGATCAATTTTAATAAACCTACTCTTGTTGCTTTACTGGAGACTCAAATGGCTGATCACAAAGACATGGTCCACTCTCTTATTTTCAATAGTGAAATTTAGTCCCCAGCTGTGGAGAACTCTGGAGGTATAGTTATTATGTGGGACAATACGTCCATTGTGATTTGATACATTACTGTTCATACTCAAGGTATCGATGTCGAGGTTAAGGTATTCAACCATCCTTCTAATTTCTGTTTCAGTGTCATTTATGCTAGTACTGACTTCTATAATATGATTCTACTTTGGGATCAGCTTTGTGATTTTACTGATTCCCATATCTTTCCTAATAATAAAACTTAGATTAGTGGGGGAGACTTCAATGAAGTCCTAAGATCCTCTGAGAAATTTAGGTGGAACAACATTAACAAAAAAAAGTTTAATGCATTCTAAAACTGCATCAACCACTGTATTCTTACTGGCCTGGGATTCAAGAAAAACATATTTACTTGGACTAACAAGAAATATAGGAATAGAAAATCTCTCATTCTAGAAAGACTGGACAAATACTTAGCTAATACCGAGTGGATTCACTTTTTCCCTGATTCCACTGTTACTCATCTTCTTAAAATTCTCTCTAACCACTGCCATTTTCTAGTTACCACCATTAAATCCCTCCCCCAACCCCAATAAACCATTCAGGGTTGAATTCATGTGGTGCACTCATCCTGGCTTTGCTCAAGTTGTTCAAAGTTTCTTTGGGAGTAACTCCCATCTTACTGAGGCAATTCCTCTATTCTAGGAAAATGCCACTAACTGGAATAAACTGACCTTTGGTAACATTTTCAAAAGAAAAAGAGATACTCTGGCCAGAATCTCTGGTATTCATAAATCTCCCAGCTATCCTACTAGTCTCTTCCTCTAAGAGCTAAAGATAACCCTAACCAAGGACTATAGCCTCATCCTTAGATAGGAACAGGAGTTCTGGAGACTTAAATCTAGAATCTCCTGGCTAGCTGATGGTAATTCCAATACCAAATTCTTCCAAGCATCCACTCTTAATAGAAGAAGAAGGAACAAGATTAATGCCCTGATGGATGATGGTGGCAATTGGGTTATGTTCTCTGAGGATATCAAGCTCTACATTACCTCATACTATAAATCCCTTTTCATGTCTGTCCATACTTGCTCCTACATATATGACCAAACCAAACCATCCTCTAAGGGATCTATCCATCCTGAGGACCACTCCCTCCTGGATACCATTACCACCCCTAAGGAAATTAGAAATACTATTTTTTTCCTTTAAACCTGATAAGGCCCCTGGGCCTAATGGTCTATACCTCTTTGTGTACCAAAGGTACCGAGATATCATGGGTCCTTCTGTCATTAGATTCTGTGTGGAAACTTTCTCCAAGGGCTCCATTGACATCAAAGTGAATTCCACCTATCTATGCCTCACTTCCAAATATTCCAATGCCTCTAATTTTAAAAATATTAGACCTATTAGCCTTTGCAAACCCAATACAAGCTGATCACCAAGATTATTACTAGAAGACTCAAACCTCATCTGTGTTACATCATTAGTCCAAGCCAAGAAATCTTTATCCCTAACAGAAGGACTTCAACAATGTTATCATTGTTCAGGAGGTGATCACCCATTTTTTAGAAAATAAAAGGGAAATTAGGTAGCATGATCCTTAAAATTGATTTGGAAAAGCCTTTGATAGGATTGAATGGTCCTTCATAAGGCAGGTCCATCATTTCTTCAACATCCCCCCAAACTTTTTTCCTTTATTATGTCATGCATATTCACTTCCACCATCTCTATTCTTGTAAATGGTCAGAAAACCACTTCCTTTAATCTCTCTAGAGGTATTAAGCAAGGGGATCAAATCTCCTCTTACCTCTTCATCATATGCATAGAACTCCTATCTAGGAGAATTGATCATGAGGCTGATATCTTAACTTGGAAGCCTATCTCTATTAGCAACAGGGGTCGAAGACTCTCCCATCTTTTCTTTGATAATGACCTCATTCTCTTTGCTAGGGCTTCAGATACCAACTGTACTACCATATCCAAAGTGCTCCAAGAATTTAGAAAGAATTCAAGCCAAAAGATTAACCACTTTAATTCCAAAATCCTGTTCTCCAGGAACTGCTCTCCTCAAATAAGGGAGCATCTTTCTACCATTCTCTCCATTACCCCTTCTAAAATATTTGCCAAGTACTTAGGCTTCCCTATCTACCATAAGAAGCCCTCTAATAGAGATTTAAACTCTATCATTGACAATCTCAACTCTAAAATGGTTGGATGGAAAACTAACCTTCTAAGAATAGATGGTAGAATAACCCTTGTCAAGTCTTCTCTAAACAGTGTTCCAACCCATGCCATACAATTTTCTTCTCTCCCTGGTTCCATCCCCACTTAGATTGATAGGATTTAAAGAAATATTTTTATGGAACCTCCACTATTAAAAGAAAGTTGCATCTCCTGAGTTGGGATATCATTTCTAGGCCTAAGAGAGAGGGGAGTTTGGGTATCCAGAGAGCTAAGGATAGGAATGATACCTTCAGTTCCAGCCTTTCCTGGAGATTTTACCATAATAAAAATAGTTTATGGGCCTCTATCCTAAAGAGTAAATACAATAAGCCCAATTTCTCTAGTTTAAAGCCCTACTCCAGAATTTAGAAGTTCATCTCCCATGGCAGGGTACTTTGCAATCTTGAATCCCAGTGGGTGGTTAAGAATGACCTAAATGTTAATTTTTGGTTTGACAGATAGATCTCTTACCTCCAACCCCTTAGATCCATAATTCATGGTCCTCTCACCTCCTTAAAAACTAATTTATCCCTGGCAGATGTCTGGAAATAAGGAGCTTGGGACTTCTCCAGGCTTTACCTTCAACTTCCCTCTAACCTCATTAACAACATCCAAAGCTCTTTCAGTAAGAGTCCTAATCTCAGTTAAGATAAACTTATTTGGAGCCTATCAGGAAATGGTTGCTTCACCACTTACTCCATGTACAAAATCATAACCTCCTAAACCTCTAACTCTAATGTTGGTCACTCTTTTAGATGGATTTGGAAAGCCAACTACCCCCCTAGGATTAAAACCTTTCTTTGTCTTAATCAGCATGACAGATTCCCTACTTCTATGTATCTTTATAGAATAGGGGTAACTAACAACTCTTCCTGCAAAGTATGCAACTACCCCACTAAAGACATGGTCCATATCTTCTTTGAATGCCTCATAGTTAAGGACTTCTAGAACCACTTTTTTGCTGCTGGCTCCAAGATTGGTGGTCTAAATACTGATAGTTTCTAACCTAAGAACTGGTCCTGTACCTGGTCTAAGCTTAATCACAAAACCTTTGATATAATGCTTCACTAGCATAATATTATTCTCTTTAGCTTGTGGTCTATTTGGAAGAATAGAAACCATAATCTCTTCAATAATCTAACAAGCCCTCCCCCCTCAGCCAACTAGCTGCAGGTCTATAATGAGACCTTGGAATACATTTCTCTTATCTCCCCTAACAAATAATGTCAGAGAAAAATAAAAATCTATCTCAAATGGATCTGAGACCTTGGAATAAATTTATCTTATCTCCCGTAACAAATAATGTCAGAGGAAAATAGACATCTATCTCAAATGGATCAGTCCCCTTCAAGGTTCTTTTATGCTCAACACAGACGGAGCTTGTAAAGAAAACCCTCGTAAGGGAGGTATAGGAGGAATGATAAGCAACTCTAATGGTAATTAGCTAATAGGGTTTGAGAAAGCTTACTCTTTGGCCACAAATAACCAAATAGAACTCCTTGCACTGCAGGAAGGATTAAGACTAATTGAGGAGAACAATTTTGTGCCTTTTGAAATTTATATTGATTCTACAGAAGTTATAAAATGGCTAATCAGTGGTAGCTTAATGTATGAATCAATCATTGATGATTTCAAGTCAAGACTAAGAAGTCTAAGAAGGCCCAGGGTGTCTCATTTCTATAGGTAGCAGAACGGGGTAACGAATTCTTTGGCTAAGCTAGGTGTTCAGATAGAAGTCCAACATGTTAGCAGTCCTTTTAAAGTTCCACAAATCTGTGCATAAAAATCTCTGTGGGTAGACATGGTGGAAACTTATTTTGTTAGATCTGTAAATGAAAATTCCCATTCACTCAGCTCGGGATCAACCTTTTATTATGTAATCGAACCTGATTAACATTTGGGGACCTCTGGTCCTCTCCTTTAATTTATGCAATCTTTTGAATAAAAAAAATAAGTATAACTACTGCTAGCATTATTCGATAGAACAAGAGTAATATTACTAGAGTTGGAGCCCTTTAGAGAGCTAAACAAAATAGATTTACTGCTAACTATAGACTGATTCTCTATACAAACTATCTTATTACTAGATGACTACACAAGATATTTTACTAAATAAGACTCCATTCAAATCTCGTTACAGTTGAACTCTAACTTCGTTAGGAGGAGATAACAAAACATGGGAAGGACTAGACAATGCTAGTTGTGAACCCAGTCTGGATAGACCATCTGCTACTCCATTATCTTAAAATTATTTTGCACCATTGAATTTCCCAATCTCCTTAATATTGACATGCAAGAGTCCACAATATTTTTTCATTAATTTAGATCATTGCAAAAGTTTTTCCCTTTTTAACCTCCCACTATTTAAATAAATCACCTCCTTTCAAAATTATCTTTACTTTTTCTTCATAAAGTGGACTTGTTTTCTTAATAACATTAAGACATTACCCGAACCATTGAATCTAAAAGGAATTGTTTTTTTTTTAATAATATTAAGACATTACAAAAGTTTGTTTCCCTTTTTATCTCATAAGGCATTGCTTTAATCCTTAACTAATTTGTCTATTTTAAAAGATTTATTTCTATTTTTAAGTCTATTGAAAATCTTCTTAATTTCTTTATAAAAATTAAGTGGTGACTCTATCTATTCTTAATTTTTTTATTATTTTTGAAAAATTCTATAAATTTTTTAAATAATTGAATTCACTATTTTTTTCTTAAATCGGATAAAAAAAATAGCTATAAAGATAGATAAATCAAGGCATTTTATGATAAAATACTGGCACAATGAAACAAATGTTCAAGAGGATTAGTGAGAAGAAGTCAATAACAAAAAACTCAATTAAAATTAGATTTGAGGAGGGTAAGTATATGCAAATTTTATCAATATCTCAAGGAGACAAAGAGGTTATTTATGAAAGATTCTCTGCTCAAGTATAAGAAATTCAAATACAAGAGAAAAATCATTTTGAATTTCAATATTTATTCTTATGCTAGTGTAGCCTCCCTCTATTTTGAAGGGCATTGCTTACATGGTGGATGATGCTAATTTAACTGGTGACTAACTATTCTCTAGAAGTGTTTGTTTTATAGTTCAAAATGGTATTTTAAAAGGGGAGAGGGGGTGTGGGTGAGGCATTATAGGCTACACGAATGAGGTGTAAGCTAAACACGGGATGCAAGTCCCATGAATTTACTAGATGTATATCTCATGTATTTTCAAGTGTATAATTTTATTACTAAAAAAATAATTAAAAGTAAAATTTTTAAAATGAATTTAAAAATCAATAATAATATAAAAAAAAAATTATCATTATTATTTGAGAAAGGAAAAACCCAAAAAATGATAACAGCAGAGATAATATTCAAAATAAAATCATCATTCGTGTTGTTATAGATCTCCTCATTTTTATTGATCTAATACAACTTCTAAATTATTTAACTTGAATCAGGACTTTTTTTATAGTCTCATATTTCTCCGTAAAGATGAAATAATTAAGCAAAGAGGAAGACATATTAGTAATTGAATGGAAAGTAAGTATGTTAATTATGTATGTTAAAATGTACTATATTATTTTTCTGAAAGTTGAAAGGGGGGGGGTGAGGAGGGGGGACGTAGGTGAGACGTTATAGGCTGCACGAATGAGGTGTAAGCTAAACACGGAATGCATGTTCCATGAGTTTACTTGATGTATATCTCATGTATTTTCAAGCTTATAATTTTATTACTAAAGAATAAGTAAAAGTAAAATTTTCAAAATGAATTTAAATAAATCAATAATAATATAAAAAATATTATGATTATTATTTGAGAAAGGAAAAACCCAAAAAATGATAATAGTCGAGATAATATTTAAAATAAGATCATCATTCATGTCGTTATCAATCTCCTCAATCATTTTTATTGATTTAATACAATTTTTCAATTATTTAACTTGAATCAGGACTTTTCTTGTAGTCTCATATTTCTCTGCAAAGATAAAATAATTAAGGAAAGAGAAAGATGTATTAGTAATTGAATGAAAAGTAATTATGTAAATTATGTATGTTAAAATGTACTAATGATTTTTATTTTTTAAAGAAAAAGAAAGTTGAAGGTGGGGAAAGAGGAAAGAAGGGAGGGAATTATAAGGTGGAATCGAATTCCACTAATAAGGTAAAAAATTCAGATAATCAATTAACTGAGCTAAAATTAACTTTTACCTTTTTCAATTCTACATGTCAATTCAGATTCAACACCCAAGTGGTCTTTGATCCAACTATATTCATGTAGTGAATTTCAAAAATCTTTTGCCTTTGGTACTCCTTATTACATGTTGTCAAAATTAAACAACAAGCAAATAAGTAATGGTCCAATAGGAGAGAGAAATAAGATTTATTTCTAAAACAATTAATAGAGAATAGATACGTATCTCTAAAGGATCATTTTAAATGCATATACATGAAATTTTATGACTTTTATCTTGGTTGAATTTATAAAAGTCATTTTTTTTGTTGATAAAAAATTTGTCGTCATTATTCTTTGTGTATTCACTTTTATATAATAACACACAAATCAAATCACATCAAATAAATAAGTCACACTTAATAATTGGTAAACACAGTATAACGAGCTTGAGTCGGAAACCCAATCTTTTAATGTAGCATGCAAAACCATTCAAACTTGAGAACTCCATTATGGAGGTCCCAAGAAATACTAAGCCATCTAGAGAGATTTACAAAATCTGTTATTTTTAAAGTTATAGTTCTTTATAACCGCGCAAAATCATTGACAATTTCTCTATGTCATAAAATTTATTAAACACAAAAGCAGAATCAAGAGTCTATACTAGCAGTTGTCGTGCTACAATAGCAATTACGTGTTCTATTTTTGTTATATCTATTGTGTTGGGTTGATTAATTATTGTATTATTTTATGGTATTGAAAATGGCATTAGTTAGCAAGTTATTTAGTGAAAGTAGTTAGCGGATAGTTTGTGGTTAGTTAGAGATTAATGAGTTGATAGTCATATACATTAGAATAAAGTCAATTATTGGAGTCTATATACATAGCTGATATTAGCAGTTAAGAAAGGTATCAATGTAACAGTGTTCAATGTAAAAAAATTTCATTTTCATTCTCTCTGTTTCTCTCTCACACATACTTTGTTGCTCATTCTCAATCTCGATGGATGAAGTTATCATAGTATTAGAGCTACCAATCATAGTTGTTTCATAATTGTAGAGCTAACAATTGGTGCCTTGATTCAACCATAAGTTAAAGTTGAATCGTATATCGCATCGATAGTTAGAGTTTTAAGCAGCTCAAGTGATCTTCAATGACGATCGCTCCTGCACCCAACTCACAAAATGCTGACATTGAAATTTTTTTTTGTAGTTCATCCTCAATTCTAGTGATCGATCACAATCATCCTCTGTTTCTATTGTTTACTGATACACCAGGTAGTCCCTTGATTTTACTTCAGCTTACTAGCTCTAAAAAATATTCTTGATGAAGTAGATCCTTTAGAATTGGACTACTAAGTCAATTCAAAAAAAAATTTATTTACGGGTGTTTTCCTAAGAGTAAATTTGATTCAAAATTGCAAGATTAGTGGGAAAAATGCAATGTTGTGGTGTTATCTTGGATTATGAATGTTGTGTAACCTAGTTTACTTAGTTCTTTAGTATATGCCTTTGATGGTTGTATGGCATGGCTTGATTTAAGGGAGAGATCAGTGAATGGATATCAAGTGTTTCACTTACATAAGGAAATTTATACTCTTACTCAGGGAACTTTTTCCATTGCTGGCTATTTTTTGAGGTTAAAGGATTAATGGGATGAATATAATGCTATTATGCCCTGTCCTAGCTGTCTTTGTCTCGAGTCAGAGAAATCAGTGAACATTGTGAATGTAAACATTTATTTCACTTTTTAATGGGCTTAAATGGGTCATACTCTCAACCTATGAGTCAAATTTTGATGATACCTCTCCCTACTTTGAATAAAGCCTATGCCATATTAATTGATCAATAGAGTAAAAGGAACTTACTTAGCTTTGCCTCTCCTAATTCATCTATGATAGAAGGTACTATCTTGTATAGTCGTAAGAGCACAAGTTATAGCGGTGGAGTTGGTACCTCCAAGGTAGCTTTTTATAACTCCTATTCAGGTAGTGGTGTTAGTGAAGATGGTAAGGCAGGAGAGATTACACTGTTACTGGTGAAAGCTATGAAAATGGTGCAAATAACTCAGTATACAAGATAAAGAAAAAAACTTTTTTGCAGTGTAAACACTGTGGCTGTAAATGTCACTCCAAAGACCAACGCTACAAAATAGTTGGTTATCCTCCTGACTTCAAGACCAAGAAGAAGTTCATGAACATAGGAGTGTATGCTAATCAAGTTGAACTACCACAGAGTGTTGGACAATCTTTCAATAGTTCTAATAACCAATCACAGAGTATAAACGGTGCTACTCAGCCTTCAGGCAACTTTTTACCCCTGATCAGTATCATCAGATATTACAGGTGCTGTCAAAGATTGAAAATAAAAATAGAGCAGAGTCATCTTCCAAGTTTCTAATATAGTAGGTAGTCTATTTAAGACTTTCTTCTATAGCTATGAGGGTGGTGAATGGGTAGTGGATACAGGTGCTAATCATCACATAATATCTAATCTTAAAACACTGATTGTAGTAAGCAAATGTTGGATAACAATAAAAGTAAAGTCCATTTACCTAATGAAGAAGTTGTTGATGTATAAAATATTGGTGTACCTTTGTATTTGAAAATCAATCCATCTCTAATGTGCTTTATTTACCAGACTTTAAGTTAAATCTACTATCAATGTCCAAGCTTACTAGAGAACTACAGTGCACGGTGGGATTCTTTACTGATTTATGTATTTCTTAGGATCTTTCCACTGGTCAGGTAAAGGAAATTGGTATAGATGAATATGCCCTCAAAGACTAAGGGAAGGACCAAATCAAGTTCTAAGGAAGCTGGTCAATAGTAGGAATGGTCACATTAAGTTTGTCTCTTCTATTTCAACTTCTGAGTCTGTTAATGTTTGGCACAAAAGATTAGGTCATGCTCCCATATCTATAATAAAGAAACATAACTCCCTCATGTCATTGCTAAGTCAAAAATATTCCCATTGTATAGTTTATCCCCTGGCTAAACACTCAAAGCTTCTATTTTCTTTAAGCACTCATGTCTCTAAATCTACTTTTGAGTTATTACATTGTGATATTTAGGGTCCTTATAGAGTTCCAACTCATAATAGAAAAAGATTTTTTATTACTGTTGTGGATGATTACATTAGGTACAGATGAATTTTATTAATTTTGATAAGGTTGATACTGTAGTAGTACTTAAACATATCCTTACACAAGTGCAAAATATATACTCTACTACAATTAAGACCTTGATAATAAATAATGACTCTGAATTTTTTAGCTATGCATTTCAAACTCTACTATATGATCTTGGTGTTGCTCATCAAAGTACTTATGTGTAAACACCTCAGTAGAATAGTATTGTTGAAAGAAAGCATAGAACTATGTTGGACATGACTAGGTCGATCAAGTTTCAAGCCACTATACCACTTAAGTTTTGGGTTGAGTGTATCACTACTGTTGTTTATCTCTTAAACAAGCTTCCCTCTAGAGTAATTGGTTTTAAGTCACCATTTGAGATGTTATATCTACATCTTCCTTCACTCATTGATATGAAAGTCTTTGGTTGCTTGTTCTATAAGACAAACCCCACCATCTTGGATAATTTTTCTTCAAAAGCAATGTCTACAAATTTTATGGGGTACTCATCATCCCGAAAGGTCTAGATACTTTATGATATTCATAACCACACTTTATTTATTAGAAAGAATGTTACTTCAAGAGGATATCTTTCCCTTTAAGCATCCAAAACCTGTTTTTAATCATATGTTTCCGATTCTTAAATTCAGGCTTCCTAGTGACATTTCTCCAGTTGTAAATCCTATTTTTGATGTCAATGCTGCAGATAATACTGTTGATCCTCCTTATGCTAATGTTATAAATAATCTTGCATCCTTTGCCAAAGCACCATATAATGCTACAGATAATTATGCATCCTCTGCTTGATCACCATCAGTTTCTTCCCACTTGCCTAGTGTTGTTACATCTAAGAGGTCCAACAAGCACAATAAGCTACCTTTATGACTGTAGGATTTTTTTCACGCATCAAAAGTGTAACACCCGATCTTATTCTATATCTAATCAACTTTTTTATTTTCATATGTCTTTCTCTTACAGACAAGTCTTGAAAGCTTATTCAATGGTGTGTGAACTTATGTCATTCAAAGAGGCTGCTACTGATATAACATGGGTCAAGGCTATACAACTAGAAATTTCTGCACTAAAGAGCAATAATACCTGGTCTATCGTTGACCTTTCACCTGGAAAAAAACCTACTGAATATAGGTGGATAAAAAAAATCAAGTACCTTTTATCTTGTCAGGTATGGAGATGTAAAGCCAGACTTGTAGATAAAGTCTTTAGTCAAGAGAAAGGTTTGAATTATGGTGAAACCTTCAGTACTTTTGCAAAAATGGTCATATTAAGGTGATCGATTGTGGCTCTTGTTCCATCCAGTGGTTGTTCTAACTATTAGATGGACGTTTATAATGCCTTTCTTTATGGTGATTTAGTTGAGAAAGTGTACATAGAAACTCCTCGTGGTTTTGCCAGATAGAGGAAGACTCATAAGGTCTGCAAACTTCATAAGCCATTGTATGGTCTTAAGCAAGAATCAAGGCAATGGAACATGAAGCTTACTTAAGCATTAGTTCATATAGGATTTAAGTAGAGCCGCTATGATTACTCATTATTCACAACTGGTTGATGGTGACACTGTGGTAGTACTAGTCTATGTGGATGATCTATTTAGTAACTAGCAACAATTATCAATTTCTATGTCAAACCATATAAGACGTTCAAAAGAAGTTTAAGATGAAGGATCTAGGTGAACTAAAATTCTTTCTAGGAATTGAGTTTTGTAGATCTACCAATGGAATAGTAATGCCAGAGAGAAAGTATGCATTGGAACTAGTGTCTGAGTCTGGCCTAGAGGGAGCTAAGCCTACTTATACACCACTTGAGCTAAATTGAAAGCTCAGATCAATAAAGTATGATGAATACATCAACAATGCAAGTGGTAAAAATGACAACTTACTTACAGATCTTACAAGATATTAGAGGTTAGTAGGAAGACTACTCCATCTTATAATGACAAGACCTGATCTTACATTCTCAGTATAAGTGTTGATCCAATTTATTCATTTTTCTTAACAATCACACATGAAAGTTGCATTAAGAGTTGTTAGGTACATCGAAGAGGCTCCTGGTTTGGGGCTGTTAATGCGTGTAAGAGAGATAACACAATTAACAGCCTGTTGTAACTCAGATTTAGTGCTTGTTTGGAGACTATGAGGTCAGTTATAGGTTACTTAGTCAAATTTGAAGGTGGGTTCATCACTTGGAGATTAAAGAAATAATAGACAGTGTTAAGGAGTTCAACAAAAGTAGAGTTCAGAAGTATAGCTGCATGTGCAGCTGAGGTAACTTGGTTGATTAGCCTATACAAGGAGCTAGATGTGAGTATAAATGTTCCAGTAAGCATGATATGTGATAGCAAGCAGCTATCTAAATTGCAAAAAATTCTATCTTCCATGAAAGAACAAAATATATAGACATTGATTATCATTTTGTTAGAGAAAGAATTTGTCTAGGAATGTTGAAGACTGAACACATTAATACAAAATAACAATTGGCTGATATACTGACTAAAGTCAAAGAAACTTTCAACACAATCAGCTTCTCAAAAAACTCGAAATGAAGAACATTTTTCAACCATAAACTTGAGCGGGAGTGTTGATAGCTAGTATTAGTTAGAAAGTTGTATGGTGAAAGTAGTTAGCTGATAGTCTGTAGTTGGTTAGAGATAAGTGAGCTGGCAGTCACATACATTAGAATAAAGTCAGTTAGTGGAGTTTATATATACAGCTGATATTACAGTTAAGAAAGGTATCAATGTAACAGTGCTCAATGTAAAAAACTTCCATTTTCATTCTCTCTGTTTCTCTTTCACACACATTTTGTTGCTCATTCTCAATCTTTATGGATGAAGCTATCATGGGGTAGTTTTGTTTCTGATACTATGTTTGTTTTGGTACATGTTTTTTGTACTTCTATTGCGTCATTTTCTACTATTGTTTTGTTGAGCCGGATAACTATCGAAAATAGCCTTTCTATCCACTTATGAGGTAGAAGCAAACCTCTCCACACCCCATGTTTGCTGAATACACTAGTTATGTTGCTTGTTATAAAAGAAAGGAATCAATAATAAATTAATGAGAAATATGCTGAACAATTTATACCACATGGCAAGATTATGTATCCACTATATCGTAACTTGTGTCTCCATTTCATTGGCTTCACATCTACCACCTATGCCTATTGTGCCACTTTCTAATACCTCTCCATAATATTACTTAATTAGTTACGTAACAATTTTATTCTATCCAAATATAGAATGACTTTGTCCAAGTAATTAACGACAATTAGTTGGAGTTTGTCCTTTTTAATCTTACGTTTTACTTAATTTAGAACTTTTCATGTATGATTTTTCCTAACCAGCCTTGAAAAGCTAACCTCATACCAAATTTTGTTCTTTCCATAAGGTACTACCAAATCAATCATGGCATGTATCATTTAGATTAGCACAAATGTATCATTTGCAGGATGAGCTCAATATAATTATGTAGTAGCTTTGATTTAAAAATAAAAATTAGAAAAAACAATAATTTAAGAAGGAACAAATTTCATTAACTTTAAAATTCTGAATCTGCTTGTGATTAGACAAGTTTGCTATCTTTAAACAAACTATGCTTGTGATTAGACTAGTTTGCGATCTTTAAACAAACTATGTTGATCCGTGAACATATAGTTTATGCACCGTCAATGGAGAGACTTGCCAAATTTTTGACAAACTCACACTATCTACTTCAAACACGATTTTTTGTACATAAATATATAACTGATATACATATATTGCTCGGACTCTTAAAAAATATTGTCTCCACTCGTACTCAATCCTTCCAATATTACCTAGCGATATGAAGTATGAGGTAAACAAGAAGCATGCAGATATAACCACTTAGGAATACAAATCCTATGTTGCTTCTTGCTAAACCTACAAGCTCAACCAACTCCAATAATAAAGAATGTTTCTTGTGTTTTTCATCATAATCCCATATATAATTCCAACCATTTTCTAAATTTTGCTGATCAACTTGTCCTTCTTCCTTAGTACCTCTATTCTTTGCTGTAGAGTATTTAAATTTGAATCAACCATACTATAAGCTTAATTTCCTGGAAAATATTAGAAGATAAGAGACCAAAATTATGTACCTCCCTAATTAATTCGTTTTCTTATTCCATGTTGAGTTAAGGATGAAAAGCACCCCTAAATTATCTCAGTTTCTTTAGTTTCATACATGTTCTTTCAAGTAGGAAAAATGACCACTAAATAGTTGACGTGTGCTTTGATAAATAGTTGGAGAAAGCTCCAGTAGGAAACTCATACATCTGATAGTTCACATATAAAACTAAAAAAAAACACCGTACTTTAGAGCCTACTTTATAAGAAACGAAATCTTGAAGAAAGAGGCGAATGTAGGGCAAGTTCAGTTGGTACAACTAAACTCGCCTGATTTTCTATTTTTATTTTTTTTTTAATTACATCAAGGGAAGGAGAGGGCGGATAAAAGGATTGATGCTAAGTTACTGATAGGATTTGAAACCTCCTTAAAAGTGGAACCAAGAAGTTCATTAAGTAAGCTAGCATCAACCCCACTGTTCAAGGTGTTGAACTATATGGATATAATAAAATGACACTCAGTTTGAATTCGTATATATCGAATCTAAATTCTGGATTTGCTCCGCAGGTGCAACTTCAAGACAAAGAAACATATGAAACAAAGTGGAAAAAAAAAAAAATTGAGAATGAAAAGTTGATGATTGTTGATGCAAACACAGAAAAGCTAAATTTATACTTTGAAATGGTTGAATTTTGCAACTTAGGCATACGCAATTTTCTTAAGCAACACAAGAGAGGTGTTGGAGAGGCAGCCATATTTCATAGCAAATGAACTAAATATTTGAAATACAGATATTTAGTGCCACTCATATATACAGGGAACACCAAAAGATATTTTATTGCTAGATTTTTTTAACGACTCTCTAAGATCTCCTATTCTTTTTGCTATTTTGGTGACTTGAGTCCACAACTTCACGGTTTAAGGTGGATGGTGCTTACCATCTGAGCTATCAGTGGTGGGATCATATTTTTTACTAAGGGGATTCAAATTATAAAGACGTATAAACACACGACGAAATTAAGTGAATTCAACATCAACTACCTATATACGGAATCAAATTTTTATTAAGGAGATTCAAAATATAAAAAGGTAAACACATGAAGAGACTAAGTCAATTCAACATCAATTCATATACCTAAAAAATTAATTTCAACCTTGTATAATGTAACTTATTGATAAAGGGGCAAGGGGATATGACACTAGCTAGCGTATCACATATGTTATCTAATGTACCTAGGTAACTGGCTAGCGTCAAGTTGATTTTTAAAATGGCTGCATATGGGAAAAACTTAGCTGCTAACGTGCGATGTGTACCTACCCTATAACTTGCTTACAATAATTGGCGCTAATTATAAGTAACACTGTTCTTTCGAAATGATGACTCCAACAATATTCTTTTAACACACTTCTTTTTGGTCACGTGTTGTTGAGTATTCATTTTGGAGTTTGATTAATTTGAATTAACGCTCGAAAGTCTCATTTCATGGGGTAAAGCATTTCTTGTCAAAGACAATTTCATATTCAGGATTTGAACTCGAAATCTCTAATTAAGAATGAAAAGATGTTTACCACTGAATCATAAATAATATTTTTAGCTGTGAAAATTCAAACATACTGTTTGCAAATATTGTTTATCTGATTATCATTGTAAAATAAACTATTTTACGCAATTAATTATTAATAATGGGCCAAATTCCAATTTTTATTGTGTTTGTATTGATATTAATATACAGCTTCTCATTTAATATGAATGTAGATATACATTAGTAATTCATCTTCTTATATGTCTTATGGAGAATTCGTTTACTTAGGTTGACTACCAAATTGACATGAAAATTAATCTCAATGTGTATGTTTACCTTTAATTTTAAGTTGACAAAACTTACCATCTTTATTATGTACTTGTCACATTTATGTATAAATAAATAATCACTTTTTAAAAAGTTGAGACAACTAATAAAAAAAAGTTAATTTTCTTGAAATTTAATATTAGTAGTTCAAAGAAACATAGTGGAGTATATAATAGAGAGGTTAAAACTTAAAAGTAACGAGCAAAACAAACATGGAAAATAAACGAGAGAATTGCTAGTTGTCATGCCTGTAATTCAATTCATAGTTACTTACCACCAAGATTGTGTCGGAATGGTAAGTAATCTTCATCCATCCTTAATTAGATATTTTGGGTTCAAACTTTAAATATGAAGTCAACTTTTTCCTTAATTAGATATTTTGGGTTCAAACTTTAAATATGAAGTCAACTTTTTTATAAAGCATTTTATGCCATAATGGAATTTCTCAACGTGAATTCAAGTTAATAGAACTCCAATTTAAACATTAGATACTAAATGAAAAATAGAAAAATAAAAACATATCTTACTTTGTTTCCTATCCGATTTTTAATTTCAGTTCTGAGATTCAATTACTAATTCAAATTCATGTCATAAAGACAAACAAAATGGCAGATCTAAGGGGATTCATTAATGGTGCTCATTCTAACCCTGTTCTTTAGAGAAAATTATACTGTATACATATATATATCATTAAAATTAAAATTTACGCATATATATTTATAGATGTTGAATCTCTTAATTTCTTCATACATTTACTTATTAACATTTTGAATCTCCTTAATGAATGTATATCTTTATTTTGCCATTGGCTAGAAAATCTGAAACTTTGAGAGCAAAATACTCTCAATTCAAGATAATTTTATTATTCTTAAATTTAAATACGAAATCTCTAATTAAGAAATTAGAATTATCAAAACTAGGGATGTACAAATCAAACCGCTAAGTCAAATCAAACCGATGAATCAAACCAAACCGAGAAAAAAATCGACTTATGATTTGGTTTGATTGGTTTGGTGTTGGAAAAAAAAAACGATCATTCTTGGTTTGGTTTGGTATTAGCAAAAATAAAATCAAATCGACCCAAACCGAACCGACATAATACATATATAATTTTAATTTCTTATACGTAAAAAAATATTACATATAATCTACTTTATAATTACTTTTATTATTTTTTTATATTCAGAAAATAGATATATATTCTTGGTCTTTAATTACAATATTTGTCCATTAGTAACAAATTAATACAAAGCCTAATTTCAATATAAAAACCTAAAACTCTTCAATTATTTCACTTTACATTTTACTTTTCAAGTTTTCAGAGAGTTCTCATTATTTCCTCATCTTATCTTTCTCACTCTCCTCATTCATCAAGTTATAATTTAGGTTATTTCTCTTCTTTTTCTTTTTTCTTATGGAATTATGTTATAGTTAATTATTTTATGGAGTTAAGCTTTTAATAAGTTATCTTCAATTCTTCATTCTTTTGTATGCTCACATTTTATGTGAACAGACCTTTCATACAAGCTATTATGACTAGTGACTTAGAAATTGAACCACCGGCTATCCACTTAATTTTTATTGAAACTACTCTATGACCATTGTTTTTTAAATCTTTTTAGTGAAAATATTTAATTTTTTATTCTCACATTATAATTGTAAAAAAAGCCAAAAAAATTGAAACACCGAAAAAAAATCGACTAAAGCTGAAATAAGAAAACTGATTGTATATTGGTTTGATTTGATTTATAGATTTAGAAAACCGACGTTATTGATTTTGGTTATATTTTAATGAAAAATCAAATCAATCCCACCTATATACACCCCTAATCACAACAATGACATCTCTACATTTCTGTATGATATATACCCCTAATCACAACAATGACATCTCTACTTTTCTGTATGATCTGGTTGTGCCATGCAAGCAAAAAAAGTGCACGTATGAGGCAACTGACCCAACCAATTAGTAAAAGATTTGTAATGTTTGATTACTATTTTTTCAATATGTTAATTACTAGTTGGTGTAAAGATATTTTTTAATTAGCTTTGAGTACAACGAGATCAGACCAAATCATGTCATATATAACAGGTGTGACAAGTGGCTTATTATTAATCGTAACATCATCCTGATAAGAATCCTCCAGACAGTATTTATATGAAAAATTACTTAAATAAACAACATAAGTTTCTAAACTCCTAAAAATCTCTCCACTTTTAAAAAATTACTTAAATCCCAACATTTCATATTTTTTGGTAAAATTGAGATACAAATTAAAACCTACAACTAAAAAATCGATTCTTTACCAAAAATAACTCATTTTCTCCTATTTGTATGCCTTGATTCAAATAAAAATTTCTATCCAACTCTTTCAACATTAATGGCTATATTAACACCAAATTTTATCCCACAACCTTTTTCTCTTCTTCTTCTTCACATTTTTTAATAAAGATATTTTTTCTCCTAAATTTATCTTTAATTTCTTCTTATTATGTTCAATGATTTTTCTCAAAATCAAATTAAACAACATCATATCCCTTTAGCTCACCCAACTGATCGTTTGGAGTTTCGTGTTAAAGATGATGATGTTTTTGGTGATTGAGTTATGGATAAAGCTACTATTTTGGCAAAGAAAATTGTTCAAGGTGAGGTTATTTCCGACTGGTTTTCTGTTATCGATACTTCAGGTAAACCTTCTAATCCAATAATATTTTGCTGCGCAAAGCAAAAAATAAATTAAAACCTCCGACAAAGTCATATCTGGAAAATATCTGGAACCTCTGGCATGTTCAGATCTGAAAAATAATTGACCGAGATACATATTTATATATGCGTGATACGTTTTTCAATTTCTTGTATATTTGGTTCATTTTTTTTATTTTTATATGTATCTAATGTTTTGTAATTATTATTCAAATTAACACAACAATAGATACATGTTACGAGCTTATAGATACATTTTCTCTTATTTTGGATTACTTCTTCATAGTTTATGAATAGTATGTATCTCGTATTGTTTAACATTTATTGATTTAAGCATATCAATAGATACATGTATACATATTTGTATTATCTTGTATCTATAATATTATGTTCATACAGTTTTTCTATATATTGTTCTGTTTTATTGTAGAGTTATTGCATCTAATGTTACTTTTTTAATTTGATGTTTTTATTTAGGATCCATTTCGAGTGGAATATGTTACCGGGATAACACAACAAGATAGTGGAAGTTTGTAAGTATCACATTACCTTTCCATTGTTTTCATTATCTTATACAAGTATATATGTATTTTTAATTCAATTAGTAATCGCTATGTAGGAATTATGATGTATTTGTAGTTGTTTTTGCCTAGTACCTGAGCGAGGGATTAGGCATTCCCTCATCGGGTACTGATGCTCAATACCATCGTATGAGATATGCCACTCTTTTGTGCAAGTATGACTCTGTAAAGGTGGAGAAAGGATACTTTAGTGAGAATGACGATCCACCAAGACCACGGAGTAGCTTCACACAAAAAGAAAAAGTTTGTGCTTTGCATATTGAGTAATTGTTTACTTGTTGGCTAGTTGACTGTTATATAGTTTGATGATGTCAGTACATGTTGTTATTATTTTTTTAGGTGTTTTTCAACATCATGAATTCTACCTTATCACCAAGAATTGTCATATGTCTATTCCAGATTATGATTTATTATTATTTTGTTCTACGTTTTTGTTACACTTTACAAAGTCATCATATTTAACATTTTGTGTTACATTGTATTAGATACATATTTATAACTATACCTATCAAGTTTATTGAAACATATAAAACTAAGTCCGATGATGAAAGTAACTAACACAACATTACATTAGGCAATATAACGATACATCGTACAATTAAATCTCATATTCAATCATAACATAATTTTCTTTTTCTTAATTTTTTTTTCTTTGCAAGACATTTTGTCTCTAAATTGAATAACAACTTCGAGTTGATCGTAATTGTTCATACGCTTCATACTGTTCACAAAATATATTTTTTAATAGATACAAATTTTTTACGATTGTATCAATTGTTAATTACGTAACGATAGTCTTGTTCAATATGTAAGAAATTTATCAATGAATGTTCAGATAAATCTTTTTATAGCATTTAGTTACTTTGAATTAAATATTGATTTCACAAATACATAAGAAATTCATTAAACTTCTTAATGTGAACGTTTTTTAATTTTTCGTTAGATACATTTTTTTATATGTATCTAATGTTTTGTAATTATTATTCAAATTAACACAACAATAGATACATGTTACAAGCTTATAGGTACATTTTCTCTTATTTTGGATTACCGTTTGTAATACCCCGAGACTCTAACCACTATTGCAACCATGACTCAAGCTCATGAGAAATAAATTATAGTGCTTTGGTTGTTTTATGATCAAGGGTGATGTGTATTAAGGCCTCAAATGTGTCCTAGAGATTAGGTGAATCAAAACATCCCTTACCGATTCAATTCTTAAGAAGGATTTTGGCATAACCAACTTCAAATGAGCATATCTCTTGCTACCCTAAAAATTTTTGAGCTCATGACCCACCAACAGATAGATAATTGCATTAAATTTTCAACGGTACCAATTTCACCCAAATACGATATCGAAGCAAAGAGTTATGCCCATTTTACTCCAGTGTGTCAGCTTGGAAATTTCGTGACAACATTTTGTGATGACTTGTCACAAGCCTGACGGCTTGTCAAAAAATGTTGTCACCACAAGCAGAAAATCAATAAATCCAACATTTTGTGACTATATTTTGTGAGACTTGTCATGAATATGGTCAGCTATTTTTTTCAGCAATTAAAGGACGATTTTGCAAGGGTATTTTGGTCTTTTCTCATCTTTTGAAGGCCTATATAAATATGAGAATCCCCATTCAAACCCTAATTTCTTCATTCTCTCTTCCAAGTTTCTGAAGAATATATATTAGGGTTTCAATCAAGAAAATTTAATCTTCCAAAAATCATCCATAAATCTTCAAGATTTCTTCAAGAATCAAGTTACTCATAGTGTGGGCTTTAAGAATCATTTATTACAAGTGTGGATAGAGTCTCAAGCGCTAGAATTCATCAAATTTCAAAGATTAAGGTAATGTGAGATTTTGAACAAGAGCAATCCTTTCGTTCTTGTGCCCAAAGCTTTGATTTCTATCATGGATTTATATGATTTTCCAAGTGGGTTTATACCCAAATTACTTCATCATGAGATTATAAGAATATAAATTGTTCAAGATTTGTTATACATGATTATTTTGCTATTCCCAAGTTATGACTTGATATTTAATATTATGAATTTCATATTTCTACCATGAGTTGATATTTCAAGTGCTTTCAAGATATGTGTCAAGCTTTAAGCTTCCTTATGATAAATTGGATTATTGAGTATATTGATTCAAGAGATTAAGTTGTTACAATAAGTCTTGATAGTTCTTCAAAGTTATTGATGTTGCCATGATTTAATGAATTAATACATTTTGATATTGAGAAAGATTGATTTGATTTGAATCGAGTTAGTAATCCACAAATTGATTATGATTTGATAAATGAGAAAAAGATTTGATTTGATCTTTATGATAGAACCTTGTGATGTTTGTGGTGGATTTCCTAACGCGTTCTGAGCTTATGTCTGGGAGTAGTATTTAGCATCAAGCGAGAAATGTGGTATTTCTCCCGAAACTACATTCCACCGTAGGATTGATATTGATAATTGTGGGCCAGAGGTCGAGTATGAGATTGTGATCACTAAATTTAGGTTGTACTCCCTAGCAAAAGTAGGACGCTCCCTCCAATGTGGGGTTCTCTCCTTAGGAGGGCAAAACATTGGACTTTATTTATCTCACATGGTTTATGTCGGTTATAAGAACCTCCTATATCCATAAGAGTTGAGTTTCTTGAATTACCGAGTTACTCCGAGTCTTGAGTTGAAGATTTGAGTTGTTTATGATGATTTATGAGGTTTTTATCATATGAATTATTTACTATGAGATTATGAAAAGTATGCTTCAATCTAATTCAAGCCAAGTGAGCTATCATTGTACGTATGCATATTCTTAGGAAATTGATGATGATATTTACATTGTTGCATGCACCGTTACATACTCAGCACATTTCAAAGTGCTGACCCACATATTTTTCTATGGGCTACATTTTCTCGTAATGTAAGTTCAGGTACTCAGCCACAGCCACATTACCGATATTCGAGGGCTTCAACTACGTTCCCTCAGTGGTGAGTCCTCATGGTTTGAGGACTGTGTCTATATTTTTATGATATCGTTTTGTTGTTATGGTTTTCAGTACTGTTGAGTCAGTTTCGGTTTTGTCCCAATGGCTCCTTGATTCTAATTTATAGAGGCTTTGTCAGACTAGAGGGTTGGTGTGTACAAACATTCAATATATTTTGGTTATACAGTCTAGTATTCTTCAGTATTTCTCTTAAACCCGATGTGGTATATCTTTTTATTGTGCATGACTATTGTTGAATTGAATTCTTTGAGGTAGTGTCTGGCTCCGAAGGTTAGCTTGTGGATACGTGTAGCCCTAAGCACCGTGTGGCATCTCAGAATGAATTTTTGGGGCATTACAAAGCTTGTTATCAAAGCCTAAGGTTTAAGGAGTCCTAGGGAGTCTGACAAGCCGTGTTATGTAGAGTCTTGATCATTGATGTGTAGCGCGCCACATCTATGAGTAAGAGGCTGCGGAACGTTTTAGAAAAAGTTATTTCTTTCTTCCTAAAGTTTATCGTGCCTATAACTGTCTCTTTATCTACAATTAACTCGTGCTCTCTTATAATAGAAAATGCCTCCTCGTTGAGCTTGTAAAAATAATGAGCAACCTCCTCCCGTTGATCCCTTGAAGGAGCATTTGTCTCATGCGGAATTTCGAGAAGCTTTGCAGGTGCTAGCCTAGGCAGCTACCATCAATGCTTAAGATAACACCTAGGCTACTATTCTACCTCCGTAAGAGAATAATTATGCTGCAGCTTGAGTTCATGACGTTATACAAATGAATCCGCTTGAGTTCAATGGGTCGAAGGTAGGTGAAGACCCACAGATGTACTTGGATGAAGTGAGAAAAATCACCCAGATTATGCACGTAACTGAGGAGGAGAGTATTGAATTGGCTGCCTATCGGATGAAAGATGTTGGATATGACTTGGTGGAGATGTGGGGAAAGAGTAAGAGAGAGGATGCCGCTCCCATAAATTGGTAGTTATTTCAGGATGCGTTCTTAGATAGATTCTTTCCTCTTGAGATAAGGAAAGCAAAGATAAAGGAATTTATGAATTTGATACAAGGCTCCGTGACTGTTAAGGAGTATTGTCTTAGATTCAATCAGTTATCCAAATATGCTCCTAGTATGATGGATGACTCCAGGACCATCATGAGTAAGTTCGTGACTAGTGTGTCGAGTTACGTTATGAAAGAGTATATATTTGCTATGCTTAATAGGGAGATGGACCTTTCTCGATTGGTGATACATGCCCAACAGATTAAAGCTGATAAGGTGAAAGAAAGGAAGAGAGTAAGAGGGAATAAAAGAGCTATATCAGAGAAGCAGGGATCCGGTGAGTCTAGATTCCATGGAGGGAACCACCCTCAATTCTAGGGACATCTATTTATGCCCGTGCCTTCCTCAGTTAGTTCTCCGTACCTAGAAGCAGACAGGAGCAGGGGAACAGGCCTATCCCATCCAAGTCTTAAGAAAGTGTAGGTAACCGACCTCATCCTCCTTTATGTGCCAAGTGTGTTAGAGATTATTTTGGCGAGTGTTTTGTTGATCAGAGGGGTTTCTTTGGTTGTGGAATGTTAGGCCACCAACAGGGGAGTTGAGATGCTCGTCCCTAGAGTCAGGCTACCAGTTCCCCCTCTTCCGTAGTTCGCCTAGTTTATCCTCAGGGAGCCTCTTCTAGTACTACTGACAGTTCGCGCTAGAATCGCTTCTATTCTATACCACCTCACCAGAAGCAGGAGGACTCTTCAGATGTTATCACTGGTATGCTCCGTGTCTTTTATTTTTTTGAGTATATATTGATGAACCCCGGTTCAAGTTTCTATTATGTAATACCTCTGGTTGCTGTAAATTTTGAGATGGACCCTGAACGGCTTCTTGAGCCTATTCTGGTTTCTACCCCAGTAGGAGAATCTGTTATTGCTAAGCGAGTGTATAAGAAGTGTCCTGTCACTGTCCTTTATCGGGTTATATATGTTGATTTGATTAAGCTTGATATGGTTGATTTTGACATCATTCTGGGTATGGATTGGCTTCACTCATGCTATGCATCTATACATTGTCGTACCCGAGTGGTCAAGTTTCAGTTTCCTAAAGAGTCCATTTTTTAGTGGTCTGGGAGTTCTGTAACTCCGAAGAGCCATTTCATATCCTACCTCAAAGCTAGGAAGTTGATTTCTAAGGGTTGCATCTATCACCTAGTTTAAATTAAAGACCTCAAGTCTGAGACTCTGACTATTAAGTCAGTTACCATTGTTAATGAGTTTCCCGATGTTTTCCCGAAAGATCTCCCAGGGGTCCCACCTGATAGAGAAATAGAATTCAGGATTGATCTCCTTCCCGGTACTCAGCCTATTTCCATTCCTCCGTACTATATGACTCCCGCAGAACTTAAAGAGTTGAAGGAGCAACTCAAAGATCTCTTAGACAAAGGCTTTATCAGACCTAGTGTTTCCCCGTGGGGTGCACCTATTCTATTCGTACGTATGAAAGATGGTACATTATGTATGTGCATTGACTACCATCAACTCAACAAGGTAACTATCAAGAACAAGTACCCTTTTTCTAGAATCGATAATTTATTTGATTAGCTACATAGTGCAAGTTATTTCTCAAAGATAGACCTTAGATCCGGCTATCATTAGCTTAAAGTGAGAGAGTATGATATTCCAAAGATAGCCTTCCAAACCCGTTATAGTTACTTTGAGTTTCTTCTCATGTCCTTTGGGTTAACCAATGCTCCAGAAGCCTTCATAGACCTCATGAATCGAATGTTCAAGCAATATCTTGATATGTTTGTCATTATATTCATAGATGATATTCTTGTGTATTCCCAAAGAGAGGATGATCATGCCGACCATTTTTGAACTGTCTTACAAACTCTTAGAGATCATCAATTATTTGCTAAATTTAGCAAGTGTGAATTTTGGCTAAGGTCAATTGTTTTTCTGGGTCACGTTATTTCTGCCGAAGGCATTAGAGTCGATCCCCAAAAGACAGAAACTCTAAAGAATTGGCCTAGACCTACCTCTCCATCTGACATTAGGAGTTTCTTGGGTTTAGCTGGTTACTACCGTCGTTTTGTTGAGGTCTTCTCTTTCATTACGTCTCCGATGACCCGGTTAACCCAAAAGAAAGTTAAGTTCTAGTGGACAGATAGATGGCTGTGAGAAGAGTTTTCAAGAGTTGAAGACTCGACTCAATTCAGGGCAAGTGTTAGCTTTACCCGATGGTACTGATAGTTTTGTGGTGTATTGTAACACTTTTAGAGTTAGTTTGGGTTATGTGTTGTTGCAGAGGGATAAAGTTATAGCTTATGCCTCTAGATAGTTGAAGCCTCATGAGAAGAATTACCCAACCCATGATTTTGAATTAGCAGCTGTAGTTTTTGCTTTGAAAATCTGGAGACATTATCTGTATGGTGTCCATGTTGATGTCTTTACGGACCATAAAATCTTGCAGTATGTGTTCACCCAGAAGGATTTGAACCTTAGGCAGAGACGGTGGTTGGATCTGTTAAAAGATTATGATATGAGTGCGTTGTATCACCCGGGAAAGGCCAACGTTGTAGCAGATGCTCTTAGCAGGTTGTCTATAGGTAGTATAGCTTATGTAGAGAATGATAAGAAAGAATTGGCCCATGATGTGCATCGTTTGGTTAGGTTGGGTGTTAGATTACTTGATTCCGCTGAAGGGAGTATGTTAGTTCAGAGTAGTTTCGAGTCCTCTTTGGTCTCGAAGGTAAAGAAGAAGCAAGATAGGGATCCTAGTTTGGTTAGACTGAAGGAGTCAATTAAAGACCAAAAAGTAGAGGTTTTCACCCAAGGGGGAGATGATGTGTTGAGATTGCAGGGTAGATTGTGTGTTCCGATGTTGATAATCTAAGGTAGAGAATTATGGATGAAGCGCATGGCGCACGATATTCTATTCATCCCGGTGCTACCAAGATGTATTGCAATTTGCGGGAAATCTATTAGTGGAACGGTATGAAAAAAAACATAACATGATTTGTGGCAAAGTGTTCTACTTTTCAATAGGTTAACGTAGAGCACCAAAAGCCTGGTGGTGTAATGCAAGAGTTTAGCATTCCTACTTGGAAGTGGGAAGAAGTGAATATGGATTTCTTAATTGGTTTGCCTCCTTCTCATCATCATTATGATTCGATTTGGGTTTTAGTAGACCGGTTGACTAAATTAGCTCATTTCTTACCAGTGCATTCGTCTTATACAACTGAGGATTATGCTATATTATATATTCGAGAATTCGTTAGACTTCATGGAGTTCTTTTGGCTATTATCTTTGATAGGGGTACTCAGTTTACTTCTCAGTTTTAGAGTGCTTTTCAGAAGGGTCTCGGTGCCCAAGTTCATCTAAGTTCTGCTTTCCATCCACAAACAGATAGTCAGGCTGAGCGGACCATTTAGACTTTAGAAGATATGTTGAGGGCATGTGCGCTTGATTTTAAAGGTAGTTGGGATGAGCATTTTTCATTGATCGAATTTGCGTATAACAATAGTTTTCATGCTAGTATCCAGATGGCCCCGTTTGAAGCTTTGTATGGGAGAAGATGTAGGTCGTCTATAGGTTGGTTTGAAGTAGGAGAAGTAGCTGTGATTGGGCCTGATTCTGTGTTTGAGGCTATGGAAAAATTTAAGTTGATTTGAGAAAGATTGAAGACCGCTCAAAGTCGTCCAAAGTCATACGCGGATATGAGAAAAAAAGATCTTGAGTTTAATGTTAATGATTTGGTGTACTTGAAGGTTTCACCCATAAAAAGGGTGAAGAGATTTGGGAAGAAGGGAAATCTTAGTCCCCGTTATGTTGGTCCGTTCAGGATTCTGAGCCGTGTTGGGAAAGTAGCATATGAGGTGGAGTTACCCTCGGAGTTGTCTAGTGTTCATCCGGTATTCCATGTTTCTATGCTTGAGAAGTGTACTGGTGATTCTATCGTGGTTGATTCTTCCGAAAGCTTAGATATTCAGGATAGCCTTTCATTCGAGGAGATTCTGGTTGAGATTTTGGATTTTTAGATCCGTAGTCTAAGAAACAAAGAAGTTCCTTTGATTAAAGTGCTTTGGCAAAATCAATATGTTGAGGGTGCTACTTGGGAAGCCGAAGCTGAGCTGCGAGCCAAGTACCCTCACCTCTTTTCTATGAGTTCGGAGCGAGCAGAAGATACCATTCTTTCTTAATTCCACCCCCTTTTTATTAAAGATTCAGCTGTGTGTCTACTTCCATTATGAATTCGTGCATTTTGTATAGTATTCGAAGGCGTAGAGTAAAGTAAGCCCTTTGAGTGAGTCGTTCCAGCTATACGTCCTTATTTTTTCTTATTCTTGGACTATTTGGCAACATTCGAGGATGAATATTTCCAAGAGGGAGATATTGTAATACCCCAAGACTCTAACCAATAGTGCAACCATGACTCAAGCTCATGAGAAATAAATTATAGTTCTTTGGTTGTTTTCTGATCAAGGGTGATGTGTATTAAGGCCTCAAAGGTGTCCTAGCGATTAGGTTAATCAAAACATCCCTTACTGATTAAATTCTTGAGAAGGATTTTTGCATAGACAACTTCAAAAAAGCATAGGTCTTTCTACCCTATGAATTTATTAGCTCATGATCCACTAACAGATAGATAATTGAATGAGCTTTCCAATGGTACCAATTTCACCCAATTCCGGTATCGGAGCAAAGAGTTATGCCCATTTTACTCCAGCGTGTCAGCCTGAAAATTTCGTAACGACATTTTGTGACAACTTGTCACAAGACTAATGGCTTGTCACAAAATGTCGTCACCATAAGCAGAAAGTCACAAAATCTAACATTTTGTGATGACATTTTGTGACGACTTGTCACAAGTCTGACGACTTGTCACGAATGTCATCAGCTATTTTTTCAGTAATTAAGGGACGTTTTTTCAAGGGTATTTTGGTCCTTTTCCATCTTTTGGAGGCCTATATAAATATGAGAATCTCATTCAAACCCTAATTTCTTCATTCTCTCTTTCTATTTTCTTAAGAATATATATTAGGGTTTCAATCAAGAAAATTTAATCTTCCAAAAATCTTTAAGATTTCTTCAAGAATAAAGTTCCTCATAGTGTGGGCTTCAAGAATCATTTAGTACAAGTGCGGATAGAGTCTCAAGCACTAGAATTCATTCAATTTCAAAGATTAAGGTATGTGGGGTTTTGAACAAGAGCAATCTTTTCGTTCTTATGCCCAAAGCTTTGATTTCTATCATGGATTTATATTAGTTTTCAAGTGGGTTTATACCCAAATTACTTCATCATGAGATTATAAGAATATAAATTGTTCAAGCTTTGTTATACATGATTATTTTGCTATTCCCAAGTTATGACTTGATATTTAATATTGTGAATTTCATATTTCTACCATGAGTTGATATTTCAAGTGCTTTCAAGATACGTGTCAACCTGTAAGCCTTCTTATGACAAATTAGATTATTGAGTATATTGATTCATGAGATTGAGTTGTTACAATGAGTCTGGATAGTTATTCAAAGTTATTGATGTTGCCATAATTTAATGAATTAATACATTTTGATATTGAGAAAGATTGATTTGATTTGAATCGAGTTAGGAATCCACAAATTGATTATGATTTGATAAATGAGAAAGAGATTTGATTTGATCTTTATGATAGACCCTTGTGATGTTTGTGGTGGATTTCCTAACTCGTTCTAAGCTTGTGTCTGGGAGTAGTATTTAGCACCAAGTGAGAAATATGGTATTTCCCCCTAAACTACGTGCCACCATAGGATTGATATTGATAATTGTGGGCCAGAGGTCGAGTATGAGATTGTGATCACTAAATTTAGGTTGTACTCCTTGGAAAGACTACGATGCTCCCGCCAATGTGGGGTTCTCTCCTTAGGATGGCAAAACGTTGATCTCCATATAGCTCACATGGTTTATGTCGGTTATAAGAACCTCCTATGTCCATAGGAGTTGAGTTTCTTGAATTACTGAGTCACTCCGAGTCTTGAGTTGAAGAGTTGAGTTGTTTATGATGATTTATGAGGTTTTTATCATATGAATTATTTACTATGATATTATGAAAAGTATGTTTCAATCTAATTCAAGCCAAGTGAGCCATCATTGTACATATGCATATTTTCAGGAAATTGATGATGACATTTACATTGTTGCATGCACCCCCACATACTCAGTACATTCCAAAGTGCTGACCCATATGTTTTCCTATGGGCTACATTGTCTCATAATGTAGGTTTAGGTACTCAGCAGCAACCACGTTAGTGATATTCAAGGGACTCAACTACGTTCCCTCAATGGTGAGTCCTCATGGTTCGAGGACCGTGTCTATATTTTTGTGATATCGTTTCGTTGTTATGATTTTCAGTACTATTGAGTTAGTTGGGGATTTGTTCCAATGGCTCCTTAATTCTAATGTATAGAGGCTCTGTTAGATTTGAGGGTTTGTGTGTACAGACATTCAATATATTTTGGTTGTACAGTCTAGTATTCTCCAGTATTTCTCTTGAACCCGATGTGGTATATCTCTTGTTGTGCATGACTATTGTTGAATTGAATTCCTTGAGGTAGTGTCTGGCTCCGAGGGTTAGCTTGGGGCTACGTGTATCCCTAATCACCGTGTGGCGATTCAGAATGAAATTTTGGGGCGTTACAACTTCACTGTTTATGAATTATATATTTCTCGTATTGTTTAGTATTTATTGATTTAAGCATATCAATAGATACATGTATTTCAATCAAGATACATGTTTGTATTATCTTGTATCTATATTATTATGATCATACAGTTTTTCTATATATTGTTCTGTGTTATATTTTTGGCTTAAACATGAAAACAACTTTGTATTTTTTGCTAAATTCAATCAGCAAGAGATACATTTTTTGTTTATCAAAATGTTTGGCTTTAAAATTGAAACAATGATGAATTACACAATTTGACAGACTATAATCCAATAAACTTAAAATGAGTAATTTGACAACTTAAAACTAGTAATTTGACCCACAAACTTAAAACTTAAAATTCTAAGAAAAGGAACTTAAAATTCAGATTATAAACGAGTTGACAAACAAATCATGAGTACATATCTTGATTATAATCTGAATTTTTAATCTGTATTCATGACGGATGAATTGCATACATTGTTACATCCGACAGTGAAACAACTAGTGAGGAAAAATCTTCATCGACTTTTCTTAAGATAGCGATTGAGATCGACATTAGTACATCTCCGACTACAACCATCAATCTTGTATTTTTCGTACTTGATATCAGACATCCAAACATGGAAATGTACTAATAAGACGCGATATTCATTATTACGAATCTTCGAAAAAAAGAAGAACAACAACAAATAACAGAGAAGAAGGGATAACGAATTTAGATCGACACTGGTACATCTCTTACTACAACCATCAATCTTGTATTCTTCGTGCTTGACATCAGAAAGTCAAAAACCATAATGTACTAATAAGACACGATATTCATTATTACGAATCACCGAAAAAAAGAAGAGTAACAACAAATAACAGAGAAGAAAGAATTACGAATTCTTTTTCAAGAATAATGAATTTCCTTTCATTTGAATGAACCCATTAAAACTATTTATTCATTTCAAATAATCAAACAAAATTAACAAATCAGAAAAAAATAGACGTCTATAACTTTTGAAGAAGCCATGAAAATTTTTAGGTATTTTCAAACAGATTATGAATGTTGTTTTGGATTAGAATGGTGGAATAACAAGATAATTGCCATAAATTGTTGGATTTAATTTTGTTTTAACCATAATTAGTTAGATTAATTTCACTTTTAATGCTAACTTATCCTTTACATCCCTTAAAAAGTGCAAGTTAGTTTACTTCAAACATGTATCCCTTATATGTATCTAAATTAATTAACATGTATTATCAATGACAATATGTTGGGATTTTATGAGATTTTTAAAAAAGTTGGGACTTTTAGTAATTCCTAGTAAACATATCGTTATATATGTAATTTTTACTATTTATATTTGTACTCGTTAATGAAGGGCCCATTTTACGGGTCCAATATTATATATCTATATCTACATCTATATATCTATATAATTAATTAAAAATATGAAGCTCTTTAGAAAAGTGATTGAACTTTTTGCCCTTCATTAAAAGACTAGGAAAAACTGTCTTTTCACTATTTTTTAAATTTATTGTTTAATTATTTTTTATTATATTAACTAGACTTCCTAAATATATGGGGTTCCTAAAATATATGGTAGGAGAATTAATTAATATTTTTCTTTCTACTACACTTTCTAAAATATATGGTAGGAGAATTAATTAATATTTTCCTTTCTACTATTCAATTAGAAAAATACTCCTAAAATATGATTCTATTAAGGAAATACTTCTATAAATATTAAGATGTACGTTAAACTAGAGAGAATTAACATATGTGTATATATATATCTTCTTTGTTTTCATTCAAAATTATTCTTTAGGGTCAAAATTTTTGTTCAGACAAGAACTAGTTGGATCAAAATTGAAGCTTTGTGTGATCTAGGAGTGTTCATGGGTCGGTTTGGATCGGTTATTGGTCAAAACCGTAACCAAACCAGCTTAGTCAGTTTTTAAATTTCTAAAACCAAACCAAATAAAAAAAATAACCGTCGGTTTGGTTCTTGTCGATTTATTCGATTTGGTTCAGTTTTTTCGGTTTATAACTTTAGCTAATGATAAAAGTTGAAAACTTAAAAAAATAAATCCAATCTAACATATGAGATGTCAACGAAGTGTTGTATCTCAACCTTGAAACTAAGATGTCAACTGAGTGTTATACTTCGGCAAAGACATGAACAACACCATATGAATGCTTCTAAAAAAATATTTAAATACTACATTTAACAGAATGATATGATAAACCCCTCAAAAGGTTAACACATAAACTTCTTGCTCAGCAAGGTAAAAAAAGAAAGTTAAAATTAGTCATTGTCTATAATCTAATGAATCTCAGTTGTAAATTTCAACATACAACAAGATATCATTTTCACAATTAGTAAAATTTGTCATTCAAAGTGCTAAATTTATTTAGAATCTTATAAGGTACTGTCCACTGGATGAAGAAATATAACTGAATGTATTACGACCAAAGTTAAATCATGACTAAAATATAAAATGTAAAAAATTTTTATGTTGTATTTATGAATATAATATAAATAATTATAATATATATATATATATATATCGGTTCGGTTTGGTTATTTTATCAGTTATTTTACAGTAAAATCAAACCAAACCAAATTAGTATTAATTTTTTAAAATTCAAAACCAAACCTAATCAAATATCGGATGTTTTAATCGGTTTAGTTTGGATCGCGGTTCGATTTGGTTAAAAACCAAACCATGAACACCCAAGTGTGATCATTGTTACATTATTTTTTTTATAGTTTACAGGTCGTAGATGAATGTAGTTGGCTTTGAAGAATTTCTTGTGTAAAAGTTAGATTTAAT